>NW_026898688.1:0-59748 GCF_033153095.1 Gastrolobium bilobum
GTTTTCCTTTGGGCTTAAGGGAGTTGCCTTTTGCAGGCTCCTTGCCCTTACCCTTCGCCTTTTTAGGCCCACCAATCAGATGAGCTTGTGTCTTATCCTTCTTGATAAGCACTTCAGCAGTTGTTAACATACTTAACAACTCTAGCAAGCTCACAAGCATCCCATGCATGTTGTAATTCATAATGAATTCACTGAAAGAAAGAGGAAGTGATGATAGAACTAAGTCATTAATTAATTCAGCATCCATTATGAAACCTAGACCCTCTAGCTTCTCAATGAGCGCTATCATCTTCAGGACATGCGGTTAAAAGACATGCCTTCAGTCATCTTGCATAGGAACAATTCCCTAAAGGTCTTATACCTCTCATGCTTATCCTTCTTATCATACAACTCCTTGAGATGAATTATAATGGAGGGGGCATCCATATGCTCGTGCTGTTTCTGCAGCTCGTGTGACATGGATGCCAACATGATGCAACAAGCCAACACATTATCATCCATGTGTTGCTTGTGGCCCTCGAATTCAAATTTCGCGAACCCATCTTCCCCTTCTTTAGGCACAGTAGGTAAAGCAGTGTCAAGGACATAAGCAACTTTTTCGGCCTGCAGAACATTTCTGACGTTCCGATACCAGTCCATAAAATTAGGATCGGTTAATTTGTTCGTATCGAGTATTGAGCGCAGTGACAGTGGATTAGTCATACTAAAAACTGAAAAATGTAAAGATAGATTAATTAATATATATTGTCGTGTAATAAGAGCAAATTATTAAAGACTTTAAATAATATGCCCCTCCCACTATTTTATCTAAGTCAACGACCCTTAAACTTTGACTTAGGGTTGTTCTACTTTTAGATTTTACCTTAGTGGGATTTTAAGAGTGCGATTATTTATTTTAACCCTCGTCTAAGACCGCAAGATAAATTAAATAATGGGTTGATCCTTATCAACAATATCCCATACCCTCTCTTAACATTAGGTTGACAACTCCTTGTCACTTAGTGGTGCATCTCATGCAACCAACCTAGCACTATTACCCTAAGCACATGAGCCCGGCTGAGCCTACAACTCATGCTCTTAGTTAAGCACTAACCAGCACCCTAAGTGTCTCACACTTCTAAGACTACTCTTACTCAACGAAACAGTGGGTCCCAACTGAGTTGTGGAGCACCACTATTTAGAGGAGGTTTGAGTAATACTGGTGGTGGGAGGTAATCATGCGCTTAATAATTTATTCCTTTTAAGGGTTCCTTTTATTTAGAGTTTATTAAGTCTCATCAAACGCGTATGCATTATTATCATGCTAGTCGTATCCTATGTCAAACATCTATCGGATTACACTAGTCGTTATTGGACGTGCATAATAATACATACAAACGCGATTTGTCCAATTTCATGCATACTAGTCGTTTTTAAAACATAAAAGCATACATCTGCGATACACTATCTCATGCATACTAGTCGTTTTTAAAACATACAAGCATATAAAACACTTTTATTTGAGATAGTCATGATGCTCGCGCATTCGTCCATCTTGCTTCTCAAGCCACGGCTGCTTGTCGTCTAAACGCCACTAGCCTAATTTTCTAATTACAAATAATTAAAGAAACTCCAAAACATCTTTGGAGGGACAAATGAAAAATTACAAAATTTAAAATTCAAATTACACCTCTAATTTAAATAGAGCAAAACTACACCTTTAATTTAAAAATTTGAAATTCAAATTTCGGGCACCATGACCATCCCCTTCCCTTTGCACCTGAAAGGTTAGACAACTTTGCAAGCACAAGATATCAAATATCATAAAATATGTTCATTCACACGTCTTTAACATTTTAACAATTAAAATGTAATTACAAGAATCATGATTCAAATTTTTCTTAATTTTTCTCTTAATGGCCGAATTATATAATAACTTTTATAATTCAAATTTTGTTAACTCTTTCTTAAAGAACACAAAATTAAACCATGCATGCAGCCATAAACCCATTAATGGCCGAATCATATATGCATGTATATGATAAATTTTGTCACAAAAATTCATGCTATGCTCATGAAACAATTCATGGAGAAAAATAAGAAAACAATCAAGGTACTCTAAGTACCCTTCATGGCCGAATCATCCCTTTCAAAAAGGTGTTTCCTTTTAAAACTTTCACAAAGAAAAAGAAACAAAACCATGACGACATATAGATATATGAACATAGCAATCACATTAACATGTTCATAAAAACAAAAACTTTAACAATTTAAAGCATTGCAATTCAAAATCCATAGGCAAAAATTCAAGCTTTAACCCTTTAAAGATTTTTGACCGTGAAAAACAATTTTCACAAACAAGGTACCATCACCCGCCGATGGTAAAGCAACCGGGATCTGATACCACTTAAAAGAAAATGGCCTTGAAGGCCGAAGCATGTGAGAGGGAAAAACAAAAAATTTTCTCAAGCGGAATCACACATGCAATCAAGACTCATGCTTTAAGACAACATGATGTTACCTTTGTTTGTGATTCAAACACCAAGGAGATCAGTGTCAGGTTTGAAGGGTTCAAACCCTCTAACGTTGATCCACACCGCCCCACGTCAAGATGCAAGAACTCTTCTTGAAAAGCCACCAATTGATCACCATAAAAGCTTGTTAGGCGTCCAATGTGTGAAGGAGGAGGCTAGGTAAAGGTGTTTAGAAGAGTGAAGTCTTCAGCATGAAAACTTCACAAAAGTGGGCATGGATGCTCTTAGAAAAGGCTAGGTTAATTCTAAAACACTTAGGGAAAACCTAACAAAAGTGACGCACCAAAAGGATGAGAGAAAGCAAGGATGCAATCAGATTTTCTCCTACAAATTCTGATCACAAATGGCGCACATAAAGGGAGAGAAAGGGTGGAGTTGTTGCAATTCAAAATTCTAGTCAAAATTCTGACCTAATGGCCATCATATGGCCAGCCATCTATGCGCCCCATTCAACCCCAAAAGGGGTCCAGATACGTTGAGCAGTTGCATTCAAATTTGAACCAACTCACTCACTGATTCTCTCAACCAACCAAATCTGATTGGAGCTTATTTGGTTGACTAGATGACACTTATAATCACACCAAATCAGCGCCCCAAACAGCCCTTGGTGATCTCGAAAGATCTCCTCTTGATACAAGGGTCTTGATCCAACAAGATCTTATCTTATCCTTTTGTTGT
This sequence comes from Gastrolobium bilobum, assembly GCF_033153095.1. Classification (NCBI taxonomy): domain Eukaryota; kingdom Viridiplantae; phylum Streptophyta; class Magnoliopsida; order Fabales; family Fabaceae; genus Gastrolobium; species Gastrolobium bilobum. Next base: position 3,192 of record NW_026898688.1, read on the forward strand.
GAAACAACTTTTCATAGCCAATTCAAATTCAAACGTTCAAACATTTAAATTCAAAATTCAAATTCTAAATTTAAATTCTAAATTCAAAATTCAAATTCTAAATTCAAAATTCAAATTTCAAATTCAAATTTCAAATTTCAAATTTCAAATTTCAAATTTCAAATTTCAAATTTCAAATTCAAAATTCAAATTTCAAATTTCAAATTTCAAATTCAAAATAAAAAATTTAAATATTTGTTAATTAATTTAACTAATTAAATTAATTAGTAATGTTTTGGACCATCCAAGCCCATTACATGATCCATGCGCCCTTTTCCCTTTTAGGTGGGCTTCCAAACTTTTCTTGGGCTAACAACCATTATTAGGCCCAATACCTTTAATGCTAGATCATCATGACAATAAGGTGTTAGTGTGTGACCCATTAGGTCCAACATAGCCACTGACATAAATGGGCTCGGGCCCAACAAGCCCACAACCCATTTAATGACAACACAGAGCACTAGCAATGCTTTGTTGGCCCAGAACTAGTTAGATTAATGATTTGATCATCCTATTACACATATTTGGTTGCCATATGTATTTGTTTTCGTCTCGGTTACCTTCCCATTAAACCTAAGATAAGGAAACGTATCAACCCTTGCGGTTTAGGGTAAGTTTTATTCGAAATAGGGAATCTTCAATTTACTGACTCTAAAGGCAGATCATCTCATGATCTCTTTTACTATGTATAGATTCCCGAGTCCTATAATGTCATCCTGATTTCTCCGGTTTACAGATAATCTAATCCCTTACAGAGATTTGACGAATTCCTTCAGCTTATCACCCTAGGCCTGTGCTCTTTCAGGACATGCCCAAAAATATACCTATGGGTCTCCATGTTTCAGGCAGACGAGGTATACAATCAAAACATGTCTTCCAGAACACAGTCTAGGTGAAAACTTATAGTCCAAGGAAAGACATACCCAAATATTAAGAGACTGCTCTAATGATACTTTTGTAAGATTTCCTCATAGAGTCTCTTTGTGGGTCTGTTCAGTGGGAGCTATACCCTTATAGGTCCACCCACGACTTTAGCTAAGACATCTCTATATATGTAGCTCATGAGGTCTTTACCTTGTATCCGAATACAAGTAGATAAGTCGTGCTAGTCTTATCCGAGATTACTGATCCACATTCTCAGTGTCTCTAGACTAGGAACATAAAATTAGGAATAAACATCTTGTATCCTTAAATCCTCATGATCGTGATCTCATCACAGATACTTAAGAGATACCTATTTTATTCCAAGGGGTTTCTCCAGTTACTCATACAATATATTAACAATAATATTGAGACAAAATATGAAACAGGATAAAGAGTGCTTTTTATTTATTTGGACAATATAAAAAGGTCCACATATGTCCTAATCTAATCAAAAGATTGTCTTTAGGACATCCATATACTAACAACAGACCGCTGGAATTTAAAGAAGGTGATCATGTATTTGTGCGGTTATCTCCAGTTACGGGTGTTGGACGTGCATTCGGCGTGAGGAAGTTGAGTCCTCGTTTTATTGGGCCGTATCAGATAATGAAAAGAGTAGGATTAGTGGCCTATCAGATTCCCTTGCCCCCCACAGTTGTCAAATTTGCACGATGTTTTTCATGTATCTCAGCTGCGGCGTTATATTCCGGATGAATCACATGTGGTGATATCGGATGATATTGAAATTCGGGAGAATTTAAAGACTCCTATAGGTCCTATTGATGTCCTCGACCGCAGTGAAAAGAGGCTTAGAAGCAAAGTTATTCCAATGCTAAAGATTCAGTGGGAAGGGCGTACACCTGAGGAGGCTACTTGGGAACGGGAGGATGAGATTCTCCGACTGTATCCTAAGTTAGCGGACAGGTATGATTTAATTTTGCGGACAAAATTCTAAAAGGTGGGGTGATTATAACACCTCACAATTCTAAATCAAATATTAAATGAGAAGTAAAGGGAAGGATTAGTGAAAATCCTGGAAATAAGGGCAAAATACAAAGAAAGGGCAAAACGGTAATTAGCCAACACGCAACTCTAGGAAGATAAAAATTGAGTAGAAGGTCTCAGATGATAGAAATAACCCTGGAAATGGATTCAGAACGAAAAATTGAGTGGTTAGGCAAGTTTCAGAAAATTCAGTGAATAGTATTTTTACCGGGTAAAAATACTACGGTACAATTGCACCGTAAAGCGTAGCGATTGAGTTTTGAGCTCTAGGTTTTGAATACAAGTTATAAATTGTTTATAGAACTAAAGAATATGATTTCTGATAAAATTTGATGGAAATAAGTAAGTTTGGGGAAGCGTGCCTACTGCGCGCGCAACAGCTTAAAACAGCATTTTCTCCGAACGACCGGAAAACTTCGGATTCATCTGATCAAGTGTAACTAAAGGCAATGGTTAATGTTAAAAATTAGAGTTTCTAAATAGGTTGTGAATTTATGGACGTTTAATCGAAATGGAGGGAAATTCGAATAAGTTTGAAACGCGTGAGGTGGCGATGGGGCCCACCCCACTTAAGTGACAAGATGACCACATGGCAAAAGGACCTATTCATCATCTTCTCTCTCCCCCCCTTCTTGCATACCGCGGACAGCCTCCCCCCCCCATGGACACACACCCTTGAATTTTTCGTTCCTCTCTAACTTCATCAATACTTAGCCAAATCAAGCGAATTTTGTGTTGAAATTTGTTGGAAACAACCTTCCAAACTCATTGGTGGTATCCATTAGCCTTGAAGCCTTCTCATTTTTTAAAAAACTGACCTGGACAGCCACAAATTTTGGGAGAAAGTTGGAGTTTTGTGGTTGTTTGCTCAAGCTATTGTTTGAGGATCAATTGGAGGAGTCTTGTGACTTGATTGTTGGTAAGATTCAACACCTTTTGTTGGTTAATTTGGTAGATAATAATTCATGAACCCTAGACTTGGATTTGATGATTTGTGTTGTTAGAGAGCTCAAATGGAAAATGTGTATTAGATGATAATGTCTTAGAATGATGTGTTAGAGCTATAATTGTAATAAAAATTATTGATGAAAAATGTGATTTAACTTAGGAAATTTTGAAGTTGTCATGACTTTGGGTTTTTGGATTGTTGTTAGAAGTGTGTTGGGAGTTGTTGTATAGTTGTATGATGATATAATAGGATTGTATGAGATGTGGAATAATGAAATTGGATTGAAAATCTCTTGGGAAATGCCTTGGTGCAATTCGGCCTTTTAAGGAAAAGTAAGGGATTTATGTTGAAAAATTATTTGGACGATGTGTTGTGTAATTAAATGGTAACTAGATTGGTTGTGTAGTGGTTAGAAGGTTGGAAAACCAATGGAAAAATAGTTGGTAGTGTTGAGAGTTTAATTGGACATAGAGCAAAATATTAAGCAAAAAGACGTTTAAAAGACGTAAAATGAAAAACGGCACTTGATATGGCCTTTCGGCAACCTAAGGATGCCTAAGAAAATGAGAAAGAAAATTTAGAAAAATAAAATGTGAATTAACACATGTTTGGCCGAACCTACAAGGTGTAGGGGAGGTTTCTGACGTTTTTCGTGTTCTGATAGAATTGCCGTGTACTGATGATTCGTACGTGGTTGTTGTAGGTTGTCGTACGTTGATTTGAACCCCGAACCGTGAGTCTGTGGATTGCCCTTGGTACTGGACCAAGTGGGATTGAGGTAAGTGATTGGAATCATGCTTGTATAATTGTTAACTTGCATGTGTTCGTATGAGTTTTAAGTAATTGGGAATGTCCTCTGTGTAGGCATTTCTGTGAGTAACGAGCTCGGAGAATATACTGCTTTGGAGCTAAGTGGAGAGGCTTATTAAGGTAATCTCTTAGTACTGGGGCTTGATCCCCTTGTGTGTTCCACCATGCCCGTTGAGGGTGATGGTAGGAAATATATGTAAGTAATGTAGAATAACATGATCATGCATTTAGTATGTATGTTCGTACATAGAATATACTGAGTCTCTGGCCAGTAGACAGTTTTGCCTTCGGGCGTTTCGGACTTCCACAGGATAGGTCTCCGAGAGGGGGTTCTAGTTGACCTAGGGTCGTGGTGTGTGATCCGGATAGGAGCACACTAGGAAGTCTCGGGTGTATATGGATGGGAGGGGTGCCTTGGTTGGATGTTCTAGGAACACGCCTTGGTTAAACCCGTAGGCTTATATGCCGAGCCATTAGGCAGGACATTGCGTGGTATTGGTAACTACCATTCTAGCCTCGTCGTATTTTGTATCCCTATGTTCCCCAGTTTCTCTAAATCCCTTGTTATATCCCATTTTTCAAGATGTTGTTTTATATTATTTATATGCATCGAAGTGAGCCATTGGGCGGAGTTTTCTCCGGAACCTCTGGGTTGATATATTCGTATATCTCACCCTGTCTTGGGGGCTTTATTTCAGGATGTAGCAGTGGTACGGGAGCGGCAAGCAAGAAGCCCGTAGGATGAGTCGTTGGAGGACTTTATATATTTTGCATTTTGATGGCCATTGGGCCTAGGGTAGACTTAGGGCATGAACATTGTATATGTTGTTAGGATGAGTTTTATGTCATATTTGTTCATGCTATTTTTGCCTAAGTCTAGGTACATGTAGTTTATGACTTTTGGAGATTTATGAATTATGTTATAATTTGGATCTTGTGTAATTGAAGAATATGTAATATGATGAAAGGGCAATAGGCCTATTTTAGGATTGTGATTATGTGTATGATTAGTAAATGCATGCAATTGGACTTTGATGATTGAAACGTATTGAGTATTAATAAAGTAAGCAATGTGATACGTATTATATAAGTAAAATGAACTGTGATGGGTTATAAGTGCCCCAAGGTATTGTTGGTCCTTGTGTGTGCCACCCAATGATTATTAGGTACATTTGAGGTCCTAGATCACATTAGCAAATTTGGGGATTTTTGTAAAAACAAAGGAAACTCTAGCAAAATTTTTAGAAATTGGCATAATTTAGGCGAACTTCGGGAGAGCATATCTCCCTCCATAGCGGTCTGATAGGGACGTTCTGTACGCTAATTTGAAGCTTGAGATGTTCTATATCTTGTGGTAAAAGTTGGTAAAATTCTGGGTTGGACGTCGGCCTGTAGGAGGCCGAGAGTGCAGACTATCCATTTGCTCACTGCACATGTGGCAGTTCTGGACCGGTTTTGGGAAATTTATTCCCGCTTCGTTACTTGGTCAAATTAGGTGTATGATATATCAAATTGAATCTTGAGGTGTCTAGTTTGTTGTATAAATTTTTTAGAGAAATTAGTTCTGTGGATTTTCTACAGTCATCCTGGAGTGAAGGATGTTTGGAGTTGTTTTGGGGTTGGTTGGCAGTTTTGCTTGTCCAACTTCAAACGGCGATAACCGGAGCAAACGAGCTCTAAATAACTCGTGTGATAGCTTCCTGGAAATTTAATTGAGTGTAGAATAACATATCAAAAGATGGGAGGCTTGTAGAATGTGGTTTATCCGCAGTAGGTAGAAAACGTAAAAGTGAGAAATATGCTAAGTGGGTTTGTGGGAACCCCTTAGTGACTTGCAGTAACTAAAATAAGTTATAAAAGTAGTCTAAATAAGTATTCCGCAAGAGTTTACAGTTACGGGCACAGCTTTTAATTATTACGCTTTTTATTGTTTTAAATTCTCGCGTAATAACGGAAAAAGTTTACTCGCATTTTTATAAATGAATTGTTGTGATTGTAACTGCGCTTAATATCATAATTAATGTTAACAATACCGGTGTACAACGGGCTGTTACACTATACGATGGACACACCAAACAATTAAAAATATCATAATGTATAATATAAGCTTATACTATCATGCCTTATACATCATTACATCACACCAAATAGGCCCTAAAGGAATATTGGTTGTTAATGCATACTGGTGCTAAAATGGCTGAAGTGTGCGGGTCAGCCCATAAAATCCTCCTATATTTGGCCATAATCCGTTAGGGTTATTTCATGGTAGGGCATGTTTTGGCCCTAATTCTCAAAACCTTATAACTTAACAAGTTGGGTTAGGGGGCTAAACTTTTTCCTTCATCAAATTTTTTATTAAAGAAATATAAATATAAATATTTATAAATATAAAATAAATTCTAATAATAATATAAGTAAAAATAAATTTTTCAACAATGATATGTTTCAATAAAGAATTTCATCTGCGTATTAGTAAAAATAACATTTTCTATAAACATCTAAGCATGTGATATTACAGTTGGCAAAAACAAGCCAACCCATCGGTTTGACTTGTAATCCGTTAAAAATGAGCCGGGTTGGGTTGGCAAAAATGAGCTGCAACTCAAGCCAACTCGACCCGAGCCAGCTCGGAAAAAAACGAGCCAACCAGCGGGTCAAACGGCCCAGCTCGCGCGTTGAGTTTTTTTTATAAAAAAATACAAAATATAATATACAAAAATGGACAAAACCTACACATGTTGTAATTGTCTTTCTTCCTTCTCTAAACCTAAGTCCCTAATCTTCTCACATCCCTGCCATTTTTATATTGTTAAGCTGTGCTGGCTCTGTTTGGTTCAAATATCTTACCCACTTGGTAACAAGTGCTTCTGATTATTTCTTGATGTTGGTGCAAATTTATTGTGAAGAAAATTCGAAACTAGAATATTTTACTTTTATTTCTCATTTTTTAACCCTATGTTTAAACTGATGAAAGCCCCATAGCTGGTGCATTAATACTACAGGTTAATTTAGATAGGCTGAAAACGAGCCAACCCGCGAACAAGTTTCGAGCCAACCCGCGAGCCAATTTTCGAGCAAACTCGCGAGCTATTTTTTCAAGCCAACCCACGAGCCATATTTTTGAGCCAACTCACGAGTCAACCTTAACCCGACTCGGGTTGAGTTGGGTTTGGTTTTCTGACTCATTTTTTTTTCGAGCCAACCCTAACCCGGCTCATTTTTTTGGGTTGTACGCGGGTTGGCCCGTTTTGCCAACCATATGTTATATATCCAAATTTGCAATGAAAAATATTGTATAGCATGCACATTTATAATTTTGAGGATAATAATAAGTAAAATTATTTTTGTAATGGTAGTAGTTGAAGGAAATTAATGGTTTAACTTTTAAATATATAGCATACTAAGAGCAGTTATTCATATTAATATCATTTTCAATGCTACTTTTGGTTTTTCACTAGACTTGATTTCTGTTATGACTCCTCATGAGAGAATCTTCATTTGATGACTTCTTTAACAACAAATTTAGTAAAGGTCGTAACTAAATTTTTACTTATATTAAAATTTTGTTTACATTTTCACTTGTATATTTGTGTACAAATATTATTTTAATAAAAAAATTATAAAAATTTATAATTGTATAAAATATTTTAAGAAAGTGATAAATATTTATTTGTTAAAATAATTTTTAAATGTATTGAATATGATAAAAAAATACAATTTTATGAAAGAATAATTTTGGATGGCTCGCAGGCTGACCCTAGCCCATAAGGCTTTTGGCCCATGCGAGTCTTTATTATTGAGGGTTATTTGACTGCAGGCTTTTTGGCCCTAACCTACGCTGGCTATGCCTAATGGGACTAGCTGCCCTATTTTGACAGCTCTATTAATGCATAATGTGCAAGGTACACTGGCGAGTAAGAAATAGACATGTGGTTAAGTGAGCCATCTAAATGAGCTAGAGTTTGAGTAGTCACTTGCCCAAACACTAAGCTGAGAAGCAACACATATACACAATGAGGAGGAAGTCAGCCAAATAAGTGTCTTGAACTATCCCCAACAAATCACCAGGCTCGAACCTGGATCAATCACCAACATGCCAAGAAAACCAGTAGCACTCGAATACAATCGACCAAATAGAAGGCATAATATGAAGTCATATTGCAAAACGTCCAGTTGGAAAGATGGAGTCTCACGATGCAGCTTAGCACTGCCTCTCCCATGTACTATCAAGTTGAGATGAAACTGTTATGGACCTGGATACTCAACCTTGGTCAGTACTGCCAAGTAGGTACCCTCTTCTTCATTTAAAATAGTAACTACTTACCCAAAATCCCATCACACCAGGAAGGCTAGATCAATCTATGAAATCAAATTGAAGATGTGTATTATATGCACTCAAGGTTGATATCCTTGATGGTATGACATCATCATGGTTTTGATGAAAACAAACTAGCTTGAAGGAGTTGATTCAAGAAAAAAATAACAAGCTAAATTTAAAAGGAAATCAAGAACCAATTCACTCAATGTCGAGGCAATGCAAAACAAAGAACTCAAGCGCCAAAGTCAAGCTCCAAGTATGAAAACATGGAATTAGGTCCAACAACGTAGAATTAGCTTCAAGCATTTCCAACATTGCATAGTGAAAATGTGTAAGAACTTCTTGGTTTAACTTGTCAAAATGGTTTTAAATGACATTAACATTATTTGAACCGATAAAATTCATCCACAGCTCCTTTTCATTTGCTTATATTGTTATAAAGAATTTTGGACCAAGAAAAACTATTATTTAGGTTCAACATTGAAAAAGTGCATGAAATTATCTAGTTGATACCTCAAAAATTTATTTAAAAGGATCTAACTTGATGCTAATTGTTGTATGTTCTGCCAAGCTATGATGAAAGTGTGTAGTGGATTTAATGTATTACTTGATTGCGTAAAAAGACTCTTGTATTTAGGTAAACCATGGGACAATTTATGTAAATTTAAAACCATGTATGTTTTTAGCTCACCCACAGTCTTGTTGAACCATTTACACGTGTACAAGCTGTTACAATTCTATTTGGTTCGCTAAGAATATAGATCTGCAATGTAATTCATCCTACTATCATGTTTTATGCAGATAAATGAACAATTCATCTGGGTAAATGTATAGGAGTATTTTATCTAGATATGTCCCGATATTTATCTAGATAAATGATTTCTAGAAACACTTCTAACGACTATAATTATGGGTGTTATGTATAAACATATTTGTAATTACTATAAAGGTTTGAGAACAATGTTTATTGAGCCTTAACTCCACCCAGAGGTTCTGGAGATCACTCCGTCCAATGGCTCACTCAGATGTAAATCAATAATGCATTATAACAACCAAAAAGGGATAAAACAAGGGATTTAGTGAAGTAGGGATGCATAGGGAGTAAAAATATGATGAAGCTGGAATAGTCGAAGCCAAAACCACGCAGCATCCGGCCTATTGGCCTCGACATATAGCCTACGGGTTCTCATCCAAGGAAGTGTTCCCAGAACATCAACCAAGGCACCCACCACCAATACACCCGAGACTTTCCTAGAGTGCTTTCAACAGATAACAACTCCATGACCCCAGGTCAACTGGAACTCCCTCAAGGAGACCTATCCAGTGGAAGTCTGTAATGTTCGAAGGCAACTATCTACTGGCCAGAGATACGGTACATCCTATGTACTCAATATACATACATATATGCATGAGCATATTACAACACTTCATTAACATACACCTCCAACCACTACCCCCAAGGGGCGTGGTAGAGCACATACAGAGATTAATCCCAGTACCAAAAGATGACCTTGTTGAAGCTCCCTCTTTAGGTAACTCCAATGCAAGGTACCACTGAGATTGGTCCAACCAGAAATGCCTACACACAGGTCATTCCCATATCAATTAGAGCCACATAACCATATCAACTTGGTTACACAAGAATTTATGAATTTTCCATAAGTACTTACCACAATCCCTTTGGTCCAGGACCAAAAGCAATCCACCAAGCTCACCGTTCAAAGTTCACGTCTGTGGGAGGCAATCTACAATGACCACACAAGGATCATTAATACCATGGTGCAATCAAGTCTAAATACAAAGCATCACACCCTCACTCACACCTCATGGGTTCGGCCAATTGGCCCAAAAATACCCAACCATGTAGTTAATTTTATTTCAAGGTTTCAATAGCTTCCTAAGCTTACCACATCACCAATCATGTCCTTAATTCCATTCAATTTCCACCTAACACCATTTTCCCAAATTTTTCTCTTTTAAGCCAATTTCAACACTTAGGCATATCCAATGATTCCACCTCCAATCCACATGCATCAATTCAACACACAATCTATTTAAACATAATTCACAACCACACAACACCAATTACATAATTTTTACAACATCCATCCTTATTTTCCCTACATGGCCGAATTCTTCTTGCATGTATACCTAGGGGTATTCAATCAAATTTCACACCTCCACACATCATACAATCCACTAATTAACTCATACAATTACTCCATAACTCAATTATACAATCCTACAATCATGCCATTTCACTAAGTCTTGAATTTTCATCATAAATTTTGCCTAAGTTAACCAACTTTTCACCAATAATTTGTATGAGCTCAATCACCATAAAACATCATTCTAAGACACTTTTATCCAATACACATTTTCAATTTAAAGTCCCTAACTACATCAATCCATACAAGCATGCTTTAGGTCTTCAAAATCAAATTCAGCAATCCAACCAATGAAATGTGTTGAAACTTACCCACAATCAAGGCCTAAGACTCCTCCACACAATACCCAAGCAATGGAGGATCAAACAACTCCAAGAACATCAAAATTATTCATCAAAACCGTGGACATGGGCCCTTGTTTTCTCCTAAATTAGTGAGTTTCATGCCTTGTGACTACCATTGTTGTGTTTAGAATGCCATTTACTTAAAGATTAATATAGGACTTTGTTGATTTTGAGTGAGTATTGATGGAGTTTGGTGGGAATCAAGTTTTGAAACAAAACTTGCACAAACCAAGGGGGGACGCGGGTTTGGAGAGAGGGAGAGGCGAGGAAGAACATGAATAGTGCCTTGTGCACATGTGTCAAGTTATAGCTTAAGTGGGGTGGGTCCCACCGCCACCTCACGCAATTCAAATTAATTTAAATCTCCTGCTTAATCCACTAAACGTCCATTAATTCCTAGACTATCTAGAAACTTCTAATTTTAACATTCACATATGTCCTTTAATTGCCCTTGATAAGATGAATCCGGAGTTTTTCGGTCAATCAGTAAAATCACACTTTTAAGCTATTATGTGCATTATGAGCACACTTCCCCAAAAATCCTAATTTCATTCATTTTTTACCAGAAATCATAATTCTTAGTTCTATGTACCATTTATAACCAGAAATCAACTGTACCGTGATATTTTACCCGGTAAAAACATTATTCATCAAATTTGCAGAAACTTGTCTAACCACTCAATTTTTCGTTCTGAATCCATTTACAGGGTTATTTTTTTCCATTTTATACCTTCTACTCAAATTTTCTTTTCTAGGAGTGTTTGACAAATTATCGTTTTACCCTTTTTACGTATTTTGACTCTGAATTCCGAATTTTCACTAATCCTACCATTTAATTCATATTTTAAACATAATTATATGATTTAGAATTATGAGGTGTTATAATGTGAGTATTAAGAACTGTATGAATATTCATAAGTGAAGTACCTAGAATTCACATGTTTAACTTAAGGGTTAGGTAATGAAAGAAATCGGTAATGGTTGTATGAAATGTCTAAAACAAGTAATGAAATGCTAAGTATGGTCATATATGAATGTAAATTTATAATATAGATATCAAGACTTGTATGTTTTGAAATGGGACATTAAGCTTAAAGACATCTTCTCGTAAGATAAAGTTTGGAAAATGTGTAAATAATCAGGTATGTAAATTATAAATAAGATAATTGGAAGAACAAGTAATATAGAATGAAATTAATTTGGCATGCAATTAATTATTATAACTTGGTGTAGAATGAAAAAAGTTTATTCACGCTCTTATACGAAATTAATATGATTAGTTTCCGCATTTATTTGAATAATTAGCTACGCTTAATACTATTATGATGTTAACAAACTGAGGCAACACATGTGTTATAATATTCAGGAGAGGGAAGACAAAAGGAGAATAAAACTAAGAGCCTAAGGGATGATGATTCATTTACGCATGGAAAAAGGCAAAAAAGTAATGCACTACTCCTTTTTTTAGAAGATGGTGCACTTATGCCTGGAAAAGGCAAAAATGCATTGAATTCAATTCCACATTCCAATACCACTAAGGCGTGTGGAATGGTCACAATTGCTGCTAACATGGGGAAAAATTCACACCGTCCAGATCACTTAATGTTTTCTCCCAACAATCCAACGAACTAGAATCTTCAATCTGCATCCTCAAGTGTTGTTGGTCTAGGCGCAAGTCATTTCCCCACTGTCTAGATGCAGTTGTGCTTCTTTTACAAGATCTAATGGTTGTAACACCTCAATCCATGACCTTCTCAGTGATTGGTCCATTGGGATGAGACACTCATCACCGTCTAGATGAAAGTATGTTTGTTCCAACAAATCTAATGGGCCAAAGGCAATAATCTGAACCTTCCATCCTGATTGGCTTTCCCAATACATTAGATGTTGCACCACCGAGGATGAGAATTTTTTGGAAGAAGGGAGTAATGTGTTGGGTTCAAAAGCTGTTGGGTGAAAAGTGTATTATGATGAAAACGTTCCTCCGTCACTAAGAAAGAACACAGTTGTTCTCTTAGTTTAACCCAAGTGCACAAGTGCACGCATCAAGTTATAAATAGGAGTATTATGCCCAGATTATCGTTCTCACGAGGATAGAACTCTAATTAATGTCTTATACTATTTTATAAAGAATAAAAATGAAAAGAAAAGTTAGTAATTGACTTGTTTGGTCATATGTTCCCTACTGTCTTGACAACGTTCCTCAAGGACAGTAGGTTCAATCAGACAGCAAATAGTTCATCGCTTCGTTATGTATGTTATCCTTCTTGTTTAAGGAAGGATCAACAATATTCATGAGAGTTTTATAGATACAAGATTAAACAAAGAAGAAAAATACAAAAAGTAATAATAATAGTCAAGAGACAACATGGTGGATAGTTTAAAAACAATAATAACAGAAGGAGCGGATCTGCTGCTCCATTCATAAATAATTATTTTCTCTACTCAAGACTCAACACTTTTGTATTTGTTCCAGTCTCTTCTCTGCCAACTCTGATTTCTAAGCTCATGGACTAGATGGCTCACAAGTTTCCATATTCCTATGGCTCCCTTGACTCCAACAGGTACTAGGTACAGGATCTTTGAGTGAACGAGGTGGTCCCTTATTCCTAAGGCAACCAGCAATACTGTTTCCACAGTACTGCCTTCCTCCTCTGGTTAAGCTGTCTGAAATCCCTTCCTTATGAAAGATCTTTTCTCAGTATGTGTTCGATTTCCAAAGATACACAACGAATATAGCACACTTAACCAGAGAAACACAAAAGTTGTAATGCAAGAGTTTCGAAAATAACTTTTTAAGAACTTTGCAGTTTTTCCATTACACAGATAGTTTAGCCCATGGCTACTAAGTTAAACATAATTATTCCAAACTGAAGTCCCATAGACTCGAGATTCAGTTCAGAGATAACGAGTGGAAATGAGAGAAATAACATTTGTATTTAAATGAAAACAAATTGATTACAATAAAATGAAAAGTGGAGAAGATGGTTGTTGCTCGTGAGGAGTCTCAAGTGGGTGATACAGAAAGAAGAAGAAGTGTTGTCACTTAACTAAAGTTAAAACTATACAAATAAAAACTACAAAAATAAACTAAGTGATCTCTTCTTAAGGAATTCAATCCCTCAGGAATTCGATGGATGTCTTCGTGCTAGAACGTCCTATTTATAGGTAGAAGAATGAATGGAAAGCTTGTAAATCTTCTCGAGTCGGTTACTTGACTGCATGAAAGGGGCGGTGTGAACAGTGCTTTGAGGGGCGCACGTGGCTGGATGAGACAGTTTTTTTTTAGATTTGTCTTTCCTTCTGACCTCCCCATGCCTTGCTTTCCTTTTCGGCAAATAGGAACCGTTTATTCCCTACTGCACACATTTCTCTTGGTTGAGTGCTTCCCACTTGTGTTAAGTTGGAAACTTCTTTTCACCGTTTCCTGAAAAGTGGTCAGAGAGGTTGAGTAAGTGAAGCAGGTGTATTTAATGTTCCAAATCCGTTCCCTTTTTTTATATATTTTTCCAAAAGATTACGTCACCTTCTGTTCCCCACTGTGTTTTTAGGATAAAGATATAAAACATGTGCTCTTAGTGCTAAAGTTGCTCATCAGGTGAGGGAACGGATGGTATTTTGCCATCAAAATGGGCTTAGATGGGCACGAATTTTCGTCCCATCAAACACCCCAAAACTAAACTGTTGGTCGTCCTCAAACAACTCAGAAATAATGGCTTTAGGCTGCTCAATTTCAAATAATAGCTCAACTTCAGAAGCTTGAGCCAGCAAGTAATCATAACTTTTCAAAGATTGAACTACTTTCTACTGGTGATGAGTAGAAAGAATTTGTTCCCAGGTAAGTGATGATTGCTGATCTTCTGTCTCATTATCACTCAGGGTTGGTGTTTCTCTGTCCATTCCTGGATGTGATTCTTCAAACTTGCTTATCTGTTGCTTAACCAAGAAGTGCAGGTGTCTTCCCTGTCAAGGATCTTTGTGAAAAAGATTGATCGAAAGGTGTTAAAAGTGGAATGGTCACAAGTTTTGAGTCAAGGAACAGTTCTTTATGCTTCATAGCTGGACTTTTCTTGTTTGAGGGGACACCTTGTCTTTTGTACCTTCTTCTCCTCTTTTGGAGGAAGCTTTTCTGGTATTTTCTTCTGAATTCTTTTGAATGGTTGTTCTCATCCTTTGTGCTCATTTCAGATTTGTTCCTTGCTCCTTTTAATTGACCTGGGAATGAGTGTAAGTGTATGGGGTAAAGTTGTGGTGTGAATGGGAACATAAGTGTTTGGATGATTGTGAGGGGGTTAGTGTTTGTTGATTTGATCCTTGTTAGTGAAATCCACCTTTCTTCAGCAGTACTTACAGCATCAAGGCAAGTTTAGAAGTTTCATTGTGGTGACACCTCAGGAACGCTCTCATGAGTAAGTGTTTGGCATTTTTCGTTCCTCACCAGTTTTAGTTCACACAGATCAGCATTCTTCAAAAATCTGAAGATTAAATTCATTTCACCTTTCCTATGTCAAGTATTCAGAGTAAGACTAAGCATGATTACTTAGTGACTTTGTGTTTCATGCCATTGGTTATTCAAAGTTTCACAGCCACAGTACTATAAATGACATGTATGCTCCAAACAGTTTGATCAAAAAGATTTTTCTATTTCAAAAAGAAATTACAATTACACTAAGGAACAGAAAGGGAAATAAAAGGAAATAACAGAAAGCAATAAATGGGAAATAAGCAAAAAAAATATAGAGGATCTTTCTCCTTTTCAATAAGGACGTCTCTTGCCCAACTCAGAATTCTTCTCAGCGTCATGTTCCTCCTGTGTTGGTGGTCTCTTGCTGAGATGTTCTCTTAGTCTTCTCACTTCAGCTTCAGGGAGCCACTTCTCAGCTTCTTTCAGTAGATCGTTGATCACAGCAGTGAGGTGCACAATGGTGGATCTCATCATTATCCTACCATTGTGGATGTGCACCAGCTGCCCCTCCACATCCAGCATTCGTGTTCTAGCTGAGTGATTTTCCCCTCCAAATATGTACCAAAAGCTTTGAGAGCTTCTTTGGTTTCTGTTCGTTCCTCAGAATTTTTGAGGAGGAGTTTCTTCAGCAGCAGTTCAGCTCTAGTATTATGCAGGGAGTGAGCAAGTTGCAGGGATTCAGATGCTTTCTTGATTTCGTCCTTGACAACTTGCAAGGTTGGTGCAGATGGTGCTGCTCTGATGCTGCTGATGCTGTCCTTGATGGTGTTAAGAAGCTGCTCTCTTTCTGTTCTCTGTTGTTCCTAGAATTTGTTGACAATAGAAGAGAGTTGATCCAATCCGTTCCTAAGAGCCTTCAGCTCTTCAGTGGTATCAGTCATGTTGATCTGAAGAACGGATGGAGTCTTAGGCAACAACTTCTCCATCTTTTTCCCCATCATTTCAAACAGTTCAGCAATCCCTATCTGGGATTTTCTTCTTGAGCCAATAGGGATTTCTGGAATGGGGAGAGATGGCTTCTTCTTCTTCTGGTTGATGTTGCCAGAAGCTGGAGGTCCTTCAGGTGCTTGCCTGACAGCAACCTCCTGTATTTTTGAGGAAGAGGGGGCAATTGTTGTTTGTTCCAAGCCCTATTCTTCTGCCAGAGCCCTAGAAATAGCCTCGTCCCCAGAAGTATCGGGACAGATGATGGGGCAAGAGAGGGGCCCTCCCAGGCTGAATTGCCTGGGGACAATTGGCTTTTTCTTTTTAGGGGATTCAACAAGAATCCCCTTTCCTTTATCAAGGTTCTTTTGTGGCTCAGCCTCTTGCTCAGCCACCTGTTCTTCTGCAGCAGGTGATGCATCTGTTTCTTTCATTCCCTCTCCTTCTTGTTGCCTAGGAGACGGTTGTTGTATCACTGGTGGTGGTGAAGAATGAGTAGGTGATGGTAGAGGGGACGGAACGTCAGAAGATGAAGTAGCAGAGCTACTTGGGGACGTTTCCCTAGCAACTGGTTAAGATGTTCCTCCAGTCTTCAGCCTTTTTGAGATAGGCTCATTGTCTTCACTGTCCCCCTCCTTGTCATAGAGGGTGATAGGTTTCTCAGAGGATGCTCCCTCGGGCCTTTTGGTGCGTCTGAAGGTTCTCTTCAGCCTCTGACTCGAACGTTTTCCCTTTCTTGGGGGAGCTTTGGCAGGGGACTTCTTTTTTCACCTTGGTGGGAGGCGGAACGGTTCTTCTTGCCTGAGTGTAGGCAAAAGTGGATGATTTTGAAGGGTTGGCCTTCGTGGTTGTCTTTTCTGGGGCTTCAAGGCCCTCTTCTTCATCAAAATCACCAGCATTAGTGCGCCTGAATTCCTCAGGGACTGGTTCACTGGTCTCAATGTAAGTGCTCCTCAGGTTACTCCATGTTTTAGAATCGATGACAGATGTTGTCACCAATTCATCATCCTTGTAGGTATTCACTCCAGCTCTGAAACAGAGCTTTGTAATCAGGCAGTGAAGAAAGACAGTAGTCTTCCTTATCTCTCTCTTCAGTCTGCTGTAGATAAGGGGTACTGCATCAAAAGGGATGTTCTTCATAATGCGGTAGATTTACACCTGGAGTGCCCACTTGACAGTGGCATCGTGGGTGGAGGGAGTGAGGTTGGAGTTGGAAAACAAAGCCCAGAATCTGGCTTCGTCTCTCATGCTTCCCTTGCAGAGGGATCCTTTGGAGTAGACAGGTTTCTTGATGGCTATCAGGTTCTTAACGTCCCTTGTGAACTTCAAAACATCTTTGCTGTCGATGTATTCCTGGTATGGGCATTTGGGCACTGTGGGGAGATTGAGTACCTCTTTGATAGCTGCGGGGGAGAATGACATTTTCTTTCCCCTTACTTTCACCTCATCTTTGGTGTACCCTTCAGGCAGCCTCGTGGCGTGGTACAAAAACTCATCTACCAACGAGATGTTGACTTCTTGTTCGTCAGTGGCAAACAGAAGCCACTTCAGACTGGTCAAGGCTTTCTTCACAAAGGAAGGAAGAAGAGCCTTGTCTTTCATGGAGATGTTCTTCTCTAGGTAGAGATGAACAACCTCCTCTGTAACTTCGGGTTCCTGGCCATGGCCGGCCACAGGAATGACAGTTACTGAAAGTCTAGTCATGGTGATTGGAAGAAGGAAGGTTTTAGGGCAAAGATGCAGAATAGGGTGATGAGAGAAAAAGTTTCTAAGTTAGCAGAGAACAGTAAAGATTGAAGAAGAAAAGAAATGAGTTTAAATAAGCATGCAGAGGAGGGAAAATGAGAGGTTTTTCAGGACGTGGAGGTTAAAGACAGGGAGTTGAAGAAGTGGTGGAATGGGAACATTATGGAACGAAAGGTCAGGGTGAGTGGTATTCAACTGCTACTAATGGTGGTAAGGAGGTGGAACAGTTTAGGTTAGAAACGTGGGAGAGAGGGAAATAGGGTAGGAGCAGTTGCATTAATGGCTGAGGAGACAGTTGCTTTTTCAAGGCATGTTTTCAAAATTTGCAATGAGTGTAGATTTGATAACGGCTCTGTATACGTAAGTGACTCAGCAGGGATATGTGTCCTTGTCACTCTTATCTCCTAAGCCAGAGAATGTTCCCTTTGTCTATTACCTATATAATAATAATAAACTAATTTCTAAAAATGCAAGCCTAAAGAACCCTGAAATATAAATTGCATTGTAAAGAAATACTACTTATTTTAAAAATTGCAAATGAAGGTGTGTTCAAATTAAATTAAATATATATATTTAGAGAGAAATAAATATGGGAATGTGTGGTTATTGAACCACCCCAAAACTACGTTCCTGGGACGGAACGTATTTTATTTGGATTTGGAGTTGAACATCAGACGTTCCCTCCATTTTGGGAGCTGTGTGGTTAAGGTTAACCACCCCAAAACTTTGCTCGTTGTTAGAGGGCAAAGGTATCCACTGGGTTTCCTTCCAATCAACGCTTAGTTTAATGTCTTTAGCTAGACATGTTACTAACCTCTCAGGTTTCTGGGGAGGTTGTTGAGGGAACTTCGGTATCCCCTGGTAAATGGCCTGGTGTCCTGGTGTTAAGGCTAGCAGCTATCTATCCCAGGTGGGACTCAATGTTTCTGACCACAGCATCGTTCCTTGTAACATATTCTTTGACATAGCTTTCTAGGGTGTTGATGCGTTGGTCATATCTTTGGAATATAGCATAATTGGATCTTCTCTGTGGTTCATATGCTCCATTTCCACTGCTTCTGCCTTGTTGATACTGATGTTGCTGATTGTTATATGGTCTTTGGTTCATGGGTGGTCTCTATTGTGGATTATGGTTCTGATCCTTTACTATGGTTCCTCCAGGATTTTGGTTGTTGTTGTTTCATGCAGTCTGATTGTCTCTGGCCGGGGTGAAGTTTTTGTTCCCGAAGTTTTCTGCATAACACACCAAGGCAATAGACGGACAGTCTGTTGAATCATGAAGGTCACCACAGGCTGAGAATGGTTCACTCTCAGTTGCTGTGAGTTGTAAGACTTCCATCCTTGGTTGTTCTTGATTAGCTTTCAGATTCTTCACCTCATTCATAAGGGTGGCCAGTTGAGATTCCATGGCAATTTGTTTGTCTAATTCTAGCATTCCTAGCTTCCTTACTGGGCTCATCCGTTCCAGAGGCCATTGGAGACATCTTTTTGCAGTGCCTTCAATGATTTCGTTCCTGGATTCAAGGGTACCTGTAAAGAAATATCCTCCTGCAGCAAAGTCTAAATGTGATTGAGAAGTATGATCAATGCCTTTATAGAAAGACTGTAAAATTCCCCAACTTTCCACCCCATGGTTTGGACATTTTCTGATGATGTCCTTGTATCTCTCCCAAGCTTCATAAATATTTTCTCCATGAAACATTCTAAAGTTAGAGAGTTCTACCCTAACATCAGCTTGTCGAGACATAGGGAGAAACCTTTCTATAAACTTGTTAGAAAGCTCCTCAAAAGAGTGGATGGATCCAGGGGTGAGAGTTTTCATCCATGTTTTTGCTTTTGAGCCTAGGGAGTGAGGAAACAGCCTCATTCTCATACTTTCCTCTGTCACACCCTCAGCTTTGAAGTTATCACAAATGTCTTGAAAGTTTGTGAGGTGTGTGTAAGGATCTTCTGCAGGGAGTCCATGAAAGACTCCAACTTCCCTGATCATGTGGAACATGATGGGTTTCAATTCAAAATTGGGGGCTACAGGAGGGAGGATTACTCCCCTCTCTGGTCTGTTCCTGAAAGGAGCAGCCAGGGTTCTAAAGTTCTGTTCAGGAGAGATTTCATCATTGTTATTGTTATGATCAGCCATGTTTTCAAAAGTATTTTCCCTGAGATTTCTTCTTCTTCTATGTAAAGTGTGTTCTGGCTAAGGGTCAAAGAAAAACTCGGGTATTTCAGGGGAGTGGTTAGAATCTGTTTCAGACTCTTCACTTATAAACCATGAAATAGATAGTATGAATCAGCAGGATATGTGACAAAAATAAAAATGAAAATGGAATATACAGAGTATGTATGTACTTAAAACAATAATATGGACAAAATTTAATGTATCTATCCCCGGCAACGGCGCCAAAAACTTGTTGGGTTCAAAAGCTGTATGTATGATGAAAACGTTCCTTAGTCACTAAGAAAGAACACAGTTGTTCTCTTAGTTTAACCCAAGTGCGCAAGTACACACATCAAGTAATAAATGGGAGTATTATGCCCAGATTATCGTTCCCACGAGGATAGAACTCTAATTAATGTCTTATACTGTTTTATAAAGAATTAAAATGAAAAGAAAAGTTAGTAATTGACCTGTTTGGTCAAACGTTTCCTACTATCTTGACAACGTTCCTCAAGGACAGTAGGTTCAATCAGACAGCAAACAATTCATCGCTTCGTTATGTATGTTATCCTTCTTGTTTAGGGAAGGATCAACAATATTCATGAAATTTTTATAGATATATGATTAAACAAAGAAGAAAAATACAAAAAGTAATAACAATAGTCAAGAGATAACATGGTGGATGATTTAAAAACAATAATAACAGAAGGAACGTATCTACTGCTCCATTCATAAATAATTATTTTATCTACTCAAGACTCAACACTTTTGGATTTGTTCCAGTCTCTTCTCTGCCAACTCTGATTCCTCAGCTCATGGACTAGATGGCTCATAAGTTTCCATATTCCTATGGCTCCCCTGACTCCAACAGGTACTAGGTACAGGACCTTTGAGTGAATGAGGTGGTCCCTTATTCCTAAGGCAACCAGCAATACTGTTTCCACAGTACTGCCTTCCCCCTCTGGTTAAGCTGTCTGAAATCCCTTCCTTATGGAAGATCCTTTCTCAGTATGTGTTCGATTTCCAAAGATACACAATGAATATAGCACACTTAACCAGAGAAACACAAAAGCTGTAATACAAGAGTTTCGAAAAATAACTTTTTAAGAACTTTGCAGTTTTTCCATTACACAGATAGTTTAGCCCATGGCTACTAAGTTAAACATAATTATTCCAAACTGAAGTCCCATAGACTCGAGATTCAGTTCAGAGATAACGAGTGGAAATGAGAGAAATAACATTTGTATTTAAATGAAAACAAATTGATTACAATAAAATGAAAAGTGGAGAAGATGGTTGTTGCTCGTGAGGAGTCTCAAGTGGGTGATACAGAAAGAAGAAGAAGTGTTGTCACTTAACTAAAGTTAAAACTATACAAATAAAAACTACAAAAATAAACTAAGTGATCTCTTCTTAAGGAATTCAATCCTTTAGGAATTCGATGGATGTCTTCGTGCTGGAACGTCCTATTTATAGGTAGAAGAGTGAATAGCAAGCTTGTAAATCTTCTCGAGTCGGTTTCTTGACTGCATGAATGGGGCGGTGTGAACAGTGCTTTGAGGGGCGCACGTGGCTGGATGGGACAGTTTTTGTTGAGATTTGTCTTTCCTTCTGACCTCCTCATGCCTTGCTTTCCTTTTCGGCAAATAGGAATCGTTTATTCCCTGCTGCGCACATTTCTCCTTGGTTGAGTACTGCCCACTTGTGTTAAGTTGGAAACTTCTTTTCACCATTTCCTAAAAAGTGGTCAGAGAGGTTGAGTAAGTGAAGCAGGTGTATTTAATGTTCCAAATCCGTTCCCCTTTTTATATATTTTTCAAAAGATTACGTCATCTTCCGTTCCCCACTGTGTTTTGTGATAAAGATATAAAACATGTGCTTTTAGTGCTAAAGTTGCTCATCAGGTGAGGAAACGAATAGTATTTTGCCATCAAAACGGGCTTAGATGGGCACGAATTTCTGTCCCATCATAATGTTTGGGGCAAAATAGTGGAAACCTCAACCCAAAAGGCATACCACTCCACCACTCAAATGGGTTGATGATTTTAAACTATAAACACAATAAAGAGGAACCACAATCACAAGATTTGCTTGGATTCTCTAGGAAGCTTAAATTATTTCCATAATTTACTTTAATTAGATTAGATTATTTCTAGTAATAACTTATTTTGCCTTTGTCATTTTTGAATCCTTGTTCACCGTGATTAGTATAAACGAGAATGTGCTAAAAATATATATATATGAGGAATTTTTCATAATTTTCTTCTCATTTCCTTCATCTCTATTTGCTCACTGTTTTTTCATTTACACACTCATCATGAGGCATATGAAAGGCCAAAGGTCATCCACATATTAAAATACATATTTTACAACATAATCCAATTTAAATATTAACAAATTAAATATATACCCTTAAATTAAAATAAATATAGTTATAATAAAATCTATAATCTAAAATATATTAGTTTCAAAATATAGAAAGTTTTTATGTTTAATAATTATTAAATAATTATATGCAATAATTAAAGGTTTTAATAAGCAAGTAATATCATTAAAATATAACAAAACACTCATTTTATATACCGAAAAATATTTTCAAAATTATTTTAAAAAATTATTTCAATATTTATTATCAAAGTTAACAAATGTTTGATGAAATTTAAATATTAATAGCATTGTAAAATATATAATAAAAATATATAAATTTATAACGGGCAAAAAAATTAATTTTCTGCACTTTTAATAAAAAATTATGAATTTATTGCTGTTTTGAAAATAATTACATGTGTATTGTAGTGTGTCACGCCCTGATTGGGCGGCAAGGGTTACGACCAAAGTAGGCGTCACTTCCTGGTGGATCACACCCAAACCAGGCATGACCAGTGACGCCTAATCCAGGCGTGATCCACTACAACCTATAAATTCCCCAAAATTTTCCTTTTTTTTACCATTTTACTCTCTATCTAACTTTTCTCTAACTTGTCCCTAATACGTTGTTGCTTTCCCTTTCGTGGAAAATTGGTTAGCGAAGCTCTATCAAAAAATTAAGTTTTTAATACCTGGTTTCTATAAGTTTAAATTACAGTAATAAATTAGGAATATGTTAGTGATTTACGAATTTATTAGTGACTTAGGAAACTGTTAGTGACCTAGAAATATCAAGTGACTTAGGAATTTTGTAGAGACTTAAGAATGTTGTAGTGACCTAGGAATTAATATTTTTTACATACGAATTAATTAGTGACTTAGGAATTTGGTAGTTTGCTAGAATTTTGTGTATGCTTAATAACATTGATAGTGACTTAGTTAATGAATAGTGACATAGAAGAAGTAATTGAAATTATGATTATAATATAATTTCATTTGGACGATTCACTTGTTAGGGGTGTGTACGTAATTTTTAAATAGAGTAAATACCCTTTTTGGTCCTCAGCAAATTTTACGATACCCGTTTTAGTCCCTAGCAAATAAAAAGGCCCATCGTGGTCCCTAAAAAATTTAAAAAGGACCCATTTAGTTAAAATTATGGTCCCTCACAAATTCAAAAAAGATCCATATTAGTCCCTAAAAGGACTAAAATGGGTCCATTTTGAATTTTTCAGGGACCACGATGGACCTTTTTATTTGCTAGGGACTAAAGCGGGCATCGTGAAATTTGCTGAGGACCAAAAATGGTATTTACTCTTTTAAATATATATTATTGTTACATATTGTAAGTAGTTGTAAATTAAATTATTTTTAATGTTGTATTACACATGTATATATAATTTGATTATAAATTAACGGTAACAATAAATTTAATATTTTGTATAGTTTTTTTATCATGGTTGATTTATCATCATCTGGGGGTTCTGCATCAGATCACGAGCCAGAGACTACCGATCCCAGTATGTATATCATACTTGGGCCGTATAGGTGGGAGGTCCTTAGGAAGAGGGTGCAGAGTGAACATATTTCACAGCGCGTGTGAAATACAGAGCATGTACGTCAGTTGAAGACCCCATGCGGTAAGATGCAGAGGGGCCACCTGCCAACGATGTTCCAGATGTGGTAGTAGATTACCTGACCCAGGCAGGATTTATTCATGTTGCACGCATGGGACATTATCAGGTATGCACTTTAGGAAGTAATATATTATATTGTTATTCAGTTTAATGATGTGTCGTGTGATAATTGTATTATGTATTTCATATTGATGCTGCCTTGATTAGTGCTCTGGTTGAGAGGTGGAGACCAGAGACACATACCTTTCATATGACACAGGGTGAGATGAGTATCACCTTGCAGGATGTGGCTGGTATACTTGGATTATCTATTGATGGGCAAGTCGTTACCAGATCTACATCTGAGGATTTGTCAGCCGTTCGTGACGCGATTTTTGGTGCTAGGCCTCTGACGAGTGAGTTTCATGGAGCCGGCGACTTACGGATCTTATACTTAGATTGAATGTATAGCTGCGGATCACGACCATGAAGTTTTTTTCACGAGGGCGCATATTGCGCGTATGTTAGGGTGTTGACTTCTATGCGACAGATCAGGAGGTAGCAACATGGGTTATCGCTTAGTTCCGTTACTCGGAGGAGGGTTTGATGATATTGGCTGATATAGCTGGGGGTCTGCGGTACTTGCGCACTTGTTCAGGAATTTGTGAGAGTGTACAGGCGCCAGTAGATCTGACATGGGTGGGTGTTGTAACACCTCGTATATATCCGGTTTGTTATCATATCATCGTATTAAGCCACGCTTAATTTAAAAATGCGGAATATCTTTTTCTGTTCAATTATGACGTCATTATCATTAGCCAGGTTGAATTACTTACTTCATTTCATAAAACATCGCCTGTATAAAAATTGCAAAAGACAGCTAACTGAAATACCTCATAACATAAATAACATAATTATGTCTCTAGTCACGGAACTACAACACGTAGATCGGACAACCCTAATAGTTTATACAACTCAAGCTACAAGTACTAACATCAATGTGGCATGGACAAATCCCATGCTCACCAAATAAGGCAACAAAGCCCACAAAAGAGTCTCAACTCAAATATCAATATAAAGACAAGAAAACATAAACAACATCCAATATCCAGTCATGTCAGCATACAGCATATATAATCAGCTAAGCTCCGGCCTCCTGCCGCCAGAGGTCTCAACCCCCGTATTACCTGAACCTGAAATATATGCCCCAAACGTGGGGTGAGATCTCTAAAAAGAAATCTCAGTAAGACAAGGGGTCCTCAAGGATCTTCCACCCCAAGCTCACTTACACGAGCAATATAAGTTCAAAAGCATTTAACAGTATAAGTTCCAAAACTATGCAGTGCAACAGATATTCATGCCATGTGTGTTATCACTATTGTACTAGCCAGAGAAATGCAGGACGTACGTCTACAACCCCACAATAAGTACAAGGAACACCACTTGCACCTCACCCACAGCCTCACCATCTTGTATGTCTCCACATACTCAGGCTTACCGTATAGGTGGAACACCACATGCATATCATAAAGGCACTCGCATATAACAGCTCAATCGCATTTATCAAAACAATACATGAAAACAACATCATGCATATAAACCATCCCCCCATGGGACATGGTGGAACCCACAATGGCTAAACCGAGGACACGAAAGCTTACCTTGCAAGCTAACAATCCAAGCCAAGAGTCCAACCAATCTCAAAGCCCAAACACAGTAGAATCACAATCTGTTTTGGACCAACAATCATATCAAAATCATACTCAACAAGTATAAGACACAAGGACAACGTCTTTCCTTTACATTTCATGTCTTAAGGCTTCTCACAAAGCCACAAGCCCTTAATCACTTAGATTCTGACTTAACTAATCAATACAGAAGCTCAACTTAACCAGTCTAGGGTCCACAAACCCACAATACCATTCTGTATGAACAATGCCTTCACTGTTCTCGAAAACCCAGAATATCCGAATATTCCTCGGGGACATATCTGGATATCATTATCCGGATATTTCTCGGGAACATATCTGGATATCAATATCCGGATATTTCCACATCTCATATCCGGATATCTAGAAATCCATATCCGAATATCAATATCCGGATATTTCGCGACAGAATGCAGTTTTGTATTTTCGCGAAGATATCCCTTCAAGGTTCCATTTTTAACACTTTAAAACATTAAAGCATGCATCTTTAAGCTCATTAAGGTTCATACTCAGGTTGGTTAATTGCTTAACCCATTAAACATGTCAAGACACCTCTTTTATCAATTAAAACTCATGATCAATGGTTGTGAGCACTTACCCAAGCTTTAAAACAGAGAAAGGAGTGCTCTTGGAGCTCACCAACAACCCCTAAGATTCTGACTTTGAAGATGCACGAAAATGACACACAACAATGGTTCTTTTCTCACCAAAGATGGCTCCTTGGAGCTCAACGTGCCATCACCAAAGGCTCACACCACTCTAACCACCAAGTCAGAAGCTTACTCACTCACAACAACCCTCCCAACTCAGAAATGCAACCCCTTTCTATTTCCCAAGGCTTGAATGCACTCACCCGAGGAGTTTTTGTGAAGAAAATGAGAAGAAAAGCTACAAGGAAGGTCAAGCAATGGTGGAGAAGACAAAGGAAGCAGCCACCAGCAGTCACTCACGTAATAATGGCTGAGTATCAGCCTAGGGTTGTGTGCAACCCTCTATATATAGGCGGTTTAGAATTAAACACACTGTATTAACATTATTAGCTACACTTAGCATTTTAATCCCAAACTTAGGATTCTAAACCTACTCATTTTTTTAAGATTTGTCATATTTTTATTTTATATTTTGCAACACCTTTCCGGTACGCGCTTTTCCATAGCCAGTATCAGTTCTGGCACCAGTTCTCATTATTTTAACTTGAAATTGGTTTTACAAGTCCTATATATTATTCTAGTAACATTTACACATTTTTCATAATTTTCCGGGATACTTCATCGGTACGCATTTATACCGAGTAGCAGAACCGGTATTTGCACTTTTCGTCCGAAAAGCGACTTTCAGCATTCTTACTCACTTACTATAATTATCTAAAAGTCTCATAATAATTATTAGGGTCAATTATAGAATTATTTCCTAATTTCTCATAATTAATTAATTAACTTCCTTAATTACCGGTGCGGGTTCTTACAGGTGCCACATTCTTCTCCAAATTTAGGCCTGGATCATATTTCCACCCATTTCTCCCCCTTCCTTCTCCTCCTGGTCTTGGGATGCACTATGGATGCCGGTATATGTGTTTTGGCAATTGTGTCTTTTTATTAATTTGCAAGTTGTATAGTTAATCAGAAAAATGTTTCTGCAATTACTGCAGATAAGTTATCTGCAGTTACTCTCAAAACGACGTCGTTTTAGTGTTGAAATATTAAAAAATTATAATTATAAAGACTATAATAATCGTGAAATAAATTAAAATTACAAAAATATCTTGATTTCTGCCCCAAAACGACGTCGTTGTAAGCCCAATGCAGATAACTTATCTGCATTTATTGCAGAAAAAACGATCCCATAGTTAATTTTTATTTTGGATGACAGGTTTAATACTCTTTGGCGGTTCAAGCCACACAGGGTTGTTCATTATCGGGCGACCATGAATACATTATGTAGAGATGAGGTAGGGTATTACACAATTTTTAGGATTTTAAAGTGTTTTTTATTATTAATTATTTAATTGTGGAATATTTTCGTGTGTAGGTGGTTTGGCAACCATACATAGATTACGTATGGTTGGGTGTATCTCCACATCAGCAGTATCTCTGGTTTGCTGTCACACCTCTGATTTATTTTCACACGGTTGAGGCCAACCAACCGGACATGTGTATACACAGGGTGAAGGTCTTAGTTCGGACATGTCGCAATGGACTCAAGAGCATGTTCATGCACTATGCACGGAGCTGGGCCTGGACCCAGATAGCCTTGATAGTCAGGAGACAAATGACACTCCACCTCAGACCCATGCTTCGACATCACCCCACATGCAGCCTAGTACATTGGGTCATGCACTTTCTTACGGAGTTAGGACCTCATCTTCCATGCAATCACGTATAGCAGCAGATGATTTTATGCAGGCGGTGATGGATGATTGTCAGACTCCCACTCTAGCGGCACCTCATGTGACACAGGGTGTTGACGACGCTTGGGACAAACATATACTGTCTAATCGCGATGCACGTCATCATTTGTGGCCACCATGGTCGTAGTCTTTTCATTTTTATTTTGTGGACCATATTTTATTTATGGACTGTATTTGTCGCGCTGATATTATTTACTATATGCATTGTAGTTTTTTTGTCATGCGAGCAACATTTCATGCTTAACTTTGTAGGTGTGCTCTCAACCACAATTGCATCCAGATGCTCGCTCATGAGGTTAATCTTCAGTGCCATTTGAACCTCCTTTTTGGTTGTAAATTCCTGGTTCACAAATAACTTGTGACCCAATTGCCACGGACCTTGTATTGATCCCGATCCCGAAACCGAACCATCAGTACATGATTTTTTTTCACTCCGATAACTCCAATCAATATGTGTGTAATGCTGAATTTTTTCCCAAAAGGAATAACAACATCACCACCTGCATATATGAATTAAAACTTGTAAATATATTATTTAAACACCCTAAATCATATACGAGTTATTTACTAAAATACCTTCATGATGTTCTGTTAATTGTGTGGAGCCCATGTCATTAAGTTGCGGGATTTGAGACTCCACCGGATCATGATATACTGGGATTTGAGACGCGGGCCTATCACCATTGTCATCTCCTTATGAAGCACTAGCATCCTCGGCCAGAAGACATTTTTTCCATTGCGATATTTTCATCGTCGTCATCGTCGTAGTCGTCATGCATAACCCAGTAGGATCATTTTTATCTCCCTCAGAAATGTTAACAACTGGAGAAGCATGAGCAGCAGATGTTGATGCATGACATGGAGAATTTAAAACAATTGACCTCACCGGTAGAACAACATTCTCTGCTCCGGCAATGTCAACATACAACTCCAAAAAATATTTCCTTGACTGGTTGAAAAATTCTTCCATTATCATCTCGACGTCTTCATCATCCATCACTTGCAAACTAATGTATTGTTCAGATTGCCATAACCTTGTGATGATCTGAGTGATAGATTAGTTACCTTGAAAAGTTACCTTTTGACGAATTCTCTGATCTAGTTCATCAATTGTTGAGCTGCGTTTGATACGTGTTGGCCTTTTTTCACATTCAAAAATTACACCTTGTCGACCTTCCACCTTCCTATCATTGTAATATAACACAACACGAACAGAGTCAGAATGTGAACTCATTTTTAAATGGAGTAACAAATAAAATAAAAGACTATGAATAAGCTAATAATTTTGTATGTAAGAGTAAGAATTGATGGTGAAGAAGAGTTCTGAAGAGTGTGACGAGTGATAATGGTTTAAATAGATATATTTGCACCATTCACGCCCTAGGTGGGCATCAATATTGCATGTATCACGTTTAAATTGGGCATCACAGATCATGCCCCATTTAGGCATGACCCACATGGAGGTGACACCTACATGAAGCGTGACTTGCGACGCCCAATGAGGGCGTGATACTGTGCAATGCATGCGTAAATAATTTCAAAACAATAACAAATTCATAATTTTTTTAATTAAATTGCAATAAAATAAACTTTTTTGCTATTTATAACGCACTCTATTAATATCATGAGTAAACACCTTTTTTGGTCCCTAACAAAAAATACGGTCCCCACTTTAGTTCCTTACAAAAATAAATTAGTCAGTTAGTCCCTAACAAATTCAAAGTGGACCCACTTTAGTCCTTTTGAGGGACTAATATGGGTCTTTTTTGAATTTGTGAGGTACCACGATTTTAATTAAATGAGTCCACTTTAAATTTGTTAAGAACTAACTGACTGATTTTTTTTTGTACGAAACTAAAGTAACGACCGTGTTTTTTTTAGAGTCAAAAAAATATTTACTCTGATATCATTATTTTATTTTCTTACCTTTCTTCCGTGTTAAGTCTCACCCCAACGAAAGGTTGCGGTTGTGCATATGATTCCCCTCCTAAATTTGTGGTAATTTTGAAACCGGACCCATCATCCCCTCGCTCTCTCTCTCTTTCTCTAAGTCCAATTTGCAAAACCTTTTCCCCTTGCACTATTTGATTTGAACACACCAACTAGGGTTTAAGTTCCCTCAACAATGGCCCGGATTCCGTCTCTTTCACACAAATAATACTTATATTAACCAATTTCTTTTCTCTCTCTCTCTCTCCCTGTTTTTCTTTTCTTTTCCTTTTAAAAATAAATTAAATTTCTGAAATGCACGGAGCGAGCAGCGGCGGCGGAGCGGCGGCGGCACCAATACCGAATGCGAACGGACCGCCGCCGTTCCTGAGCAAGACTTACGACATGGTGGACGACCCTTCCACGGATTCAATCGTGTCTTGGAGCCCAACCAACAACAGCTTCGTGGTTTGGAACCCACCAGAGTTCGCCAGAGACCTGTTGCCCAAACACTTCAAGCACAACAACTTCTCAAGCTTCGTTCGCCAGTTAAATACCTATGTATGCAAATCCCTTCTTCTTTATTGCTCCTTTGTTTTTTTAAGTGTTTGATTTTTTGGGGTTGACCATTGGAAGTTTGATACTATAATAGTGTGAGTTACTTTTGATTGTGTGGTTTGTAAATTTAGCTGAAACGAGTGCGGTTGTGAATTTGACTGAGTTTTGACCTTTGAGTTGGCAACAAAATTTTAAAATTGAACTAATTGTGGCTTTTCATATCGTACGGATGAATGATGGGGAAAAATTGATTTTTTTTATTTTATTTTATTTTATCGTCATTGACTCATTGGTCGTTTCAGATGAAGTGGATAGTGGCCTAGACCGGTGAAGTCGAAATCTGCTTCGGAGCTGGACTTGAATTTATGTGTGATTTTGTTTTTATTAGTGGGAGCAGGAGTGGGAAAAATGACTGAGAAGACCACTCTTTGTGATTTCCCAGGGCTTGTTCACTGATTGGTCTTCTGGTTTAAGGGGACGGGTTTATGTTCATTGCAAAGAAATCTATATTCTAAAGAGTAATTAAATCCTATGAAGCATGAAATTTTGATTGCAGATCTCTTTTCACTAGGTTGAATAATATGTAAATTTCTTCATTTGATTTAAGTTAAGCTGGTCTATTTTTAGTAAGTGGAAACTCGAGGATTAGGATTTGTAATAGATGACCTGGGCAGCGCTGCTTGATCATTGACTGCATTGAGGAAAATTAGTAATAATTAATAAAATTTGCAACCATGTTGAATTGATCAGATGTTTTAGTGGCATATGAATGTATTCTTTATGTAGTATAAAGCCATTGATTCTATGTGATAACTGATAAGTTAATATTTTTCTTTGAATTCCACAAATTTATAGCATTGTGTGGTGTGGAAACTGATTCCTGTGCTGAACTAAGCATAATTATTGGTGTCAAAACACCAAGACGTCAGAGTTGCAGTGAGTTCTGTGTTCGTGTGAATCAATGCTAGTTAAATGCAAGAATATTTCTTTATTGAAATTGAAAAGTTGAAGGACCATTTGGCACTCATTCTCCTACAGATTTGCTGAACTCTCTTTTGATTGGAATGTAATATCACCTTAAATAAGTTAACAATCAACTATAAGTTGTGTGACTGACTTTGTCTTAAGGTCAGCTTATGGAATAGGTATTTTTTTCCTGGGCAAATGGATATGGGCCTTTATATTGACATGTCTACCTGAATTTAGAGGTATTATTCAGTTTGGTTGTAAATCTGGTGCACTGTATATGCTTATATGTAATGGTAAACCATCTGCATCCTAGAATAATGTTGGTTACTCTCAGGATTTCGCCTTGTTGAGTGTTGCCTCCCTGCAGTGTGCAGAGTATCGTGTTGTGCTTTCATGGAGCATCTGTTGCAGCCCCAAATTACGGCAAGTTACAGTCACTATTGTGGCATCACAACCACTACTGGTGATTTCTTGAATTTTGTCATGTCCCCCTCTGACTTCTGCCATGCCTCTCGCTATGCCTTGAGTTTAACCATTTATCTGGCTGAACCATCCTCGTTCTTGTGCCTCCCCCTCTGGTTTGAGCATCACCATTTTCTGTTGATTACTGTCATTTTCCAACAACCAACATGTGTTCTTTACTCTTCTTCACAGCAAATCCCGTCCAATGTTCTCGAGGTTTTCGCATGTCTATGCTGTGTTCTCTTCAAGGCCTCCTCTGTTCTTGATTCTTTTCCAGTGTTATGTGTTTTGCGCTTCACAGTCCTTGTCATTATCCCTCTGTTTTTTACACCTTAGAGGCTTAAACTTATTTAGGATTTGGTGATTTACTTTTTTCCCTTATATGCTCCTTGACTTTTGTTAGTTGTTATTGACTGTTAATTATGCCTAAGATTTATGGTGATTGTGTGTCTAGACTATCTCACTATGACTTCTGATTACTAATGATGAATATGTCTTTAGTATAGGGTGAGTTTTGAGCATTTATGTGTGTGGTATACTTTATTTATCTTGTACACACAATCTTCACTATAGCAGTCAGCCTACAATGTGCTTCCCACTATAGCATTTTGGGTTCGGCTGCACAGCGCTGCGATCTAGGATTAGCAACTATGCCTTGAATATAAGTCCTAGTGAATTTTGGCCTGTGCCATGGAGGAAACTATTCAGAGTTTATGCGTATGATAGAGTTGGTGGCTGTTTTCTATATATAAATAGAACTTGTTTTCGATCATTTTGGCCTGTTTTGTATAACTTGCAATTCAAGGTTGATTTTGTTTTCTCTTGTTGAGAAGGTCAAAAAGGGTCATAGACTGTGATTTGAGTTAGATAATTTTTATTTTTGTTTTTGGTAAATACCAATCGGTATCTGAAGTCTTAAAGAGCCCGTCTAATCCAGTTTCGGCTTTGAGCCTCTCCACCCTCCCTAAGAGTTGCAACTTAGGAATCAAACCCACTACCCTTTTCGGTAGGTCAAAGAATGTGATTTGGGTAAGATAAATTATTTTGTTTTAATAGTTACACCTTCTTGCAACCTTGGCCTATATTGTTCCACCATAGCCATATGTGTCCATTTTCATCCTCTCTGTCCATTTTAGTTTGTTTGTGCATGTCTACTATAATGATGTTTATCTCAAATAAAAAGTTTTGTATTTAATGTTTTTGGGGATGCTTTTGACCTACTTCCTGTGACATTTTCCTTTCTAATGTCATCAATTCATCATCATTAAGCAGGGTTTCAGGAAGGTAGATCCAGATCGCTGGGAATTTGCAAATGAGGGATTTTTAAGGGGCCAGAAGCACTTGCTTAAGACCATAACCCGGCGAAAACCTGCCCATGGTCATAATCATCAACAGGCACTGCAATCACATAGACAAAGTTCATCAGTAGGGGAATGTGTTGAAGTTGGGAAGTTTGGACTTGAAGAAGAGGTTGAGATTCTTAAGAGAGATAAGAATGTGCTCACGCAAAAGCTTGTGAGGTTGAGGCAGCAGCAACAGGCTACTGATAACCAGCTGCAGACAATGGTTCAGCGCCTTCAGGGAATGGAACAACGACAGCAGCAAATGATGTCATTTCTCGCAAAGGCTGTTCAGAGCCCTGGGTTCTTGGCTCAATTTGTACAACAGCAAAATGATGGTAATAGACGCATAACGGAGGCAAACAAAAAACGCCGGCTCAAGCAGGAAGCTATTGATGAAATGGAACATGCTGCTGCTTCTGACGGACAAATCGTTAAATATCAACCGCTGATAAATGAAGCAGCAAAAGCAATGCTAAAGAAGATCATGAAATTGGATACTTCTCGGCTAGAATCTTTTAGTAATAACCCTGATAATTACTTGATTTGTGAACCTTCTTCATCACCCAGTGCAATGGAAAGGAGAAGCTATTTAAGCCGAACTTCTGGAGTAACACTTCAAGAGGTCCCTCCAACTACAGTGCAGTCTTCTCACACTCCAGCTGCAACAGGGACTCAAGGGCACCCCCCCTCAACAGGAAAATCTCAAATTCTATCTTCTCCGCAAGTTGCAGCTTGTGAAGAAGCTACAAAAGCTCAATACCCTAACATTGATGTTTTGTTTGGAGCACCTGAAGCACCTTCCATCCCTGTTCCTCAAGCAGATGTAATCATGCCTGATCTCTCTACAATACCAGATATAGTGGCAGGAAGTATTCTTGATATTCCTGAAGAAAATTATATGGCGCCTGGGACATGCGATGAGGGATATATGGATCCTAATTCATTGGGAGTGAATGGGTCATTTCCCATTGATTTTGATAGTTTTTCACCTGAAGCGGACATTGATGATTTGTTGAGCGATCCTTTCTTTTGGGATGATATTGTGCAAACTCCAATGTCAGAGGAGACCGAGACCAATGTTGCTGAAGTATCCAAGGAGAATGAGGTGCCTCCAATGGAAAATGGATGGGACAAATCTCAACATATGGACCAACTTACAGAGCAGATGGGCCTACTTTCTTCTGATGCAAAAGGAGTTTGAATGTATTATGAAGTGTATATTAATCTTTCATATTGTTCAAGGTAACCTTTGGCCCAAACAATAGGCAAGTGATGTCTATAATACAATTACACCTCCAATTGCTCACTCAAATCATAGATGCTTTTTGTTTGGTCTGGTTTAGTTTGTGAATATGATGAGACCCGAACCTAGTTATCTTTTTTCTTTGGTTTACCTTGATATATCCTTAGACTTTGTTGAGTTCTAATTATGAACTCATGGTAGTATTGCATTAGATGCTATAATTTTTATATCAGTTCATGTCTTCCCCTGATAGAACATCAGATAGCCTTTGTTTTGATGGATCAACTGTTAATAATGAAAGCACTCTCTCTCTCTCTCTCTCTCTCTCTCTCTCTCTCTCTGTGTGTGTGTGTGTCTGTAACTCTTGGCTAGCTTGTTCATGTGAAGCCTCTTAGAAATTCATGGTTTAATTGATAAAATAGCATGAGAGGGGTGTGAATGCCAGAAAGTAGAAGAGGTTTGTATTGAGACATGGGATCCTAAATATTGGGCTACCATAAGCTAGAAACACTTTTACATTGTGGAATTTGAGATATTTATTACAAGCATAACTGGAATCCCTACTATGCTTGGTATACATAGTGCAAAGACCAACCAATATGGTCAGGTGGTAAGTAGCTCATGATCCCAGAAACAGAAACAGAAGTGTGTTCAAACCCTAAGCAACCACCATATCAGTGGCTTCTCTTAAGTGTGACCTGGCTTGGGGGTTTAGCTTTTCTGCCTAAACTTTGCCCAATCGAAAACAAGAAAATAAATAGTGCAAAGATCAATCACTCTGAATGAATAGTGTTCCATGACTAACAAGGGGTACAGGAGAAACCTCTAATAATTAGAAAATGGCATTAATTTCATCTAAAATAAAATTGTCATAAAATATTACCTACTTTACTGCAAATCTTGGACAAAGGTTATAGGAGCATAAATTAACATTTGTTTCTAAGCATGAATAGCTTTTGCTGCATATACATTATCTTGTGATCGTATAAAATACATGTCCTTCTTCATTGCTAGTTTAATCAGTGGGTTAGTGGTTGAACTGGTTAAATTAGAAATATGTAAAATACATTAAAATTCATATTCAAAATTTTAAAAAATTAATACACAACATAATATAAATAACTCTCTTTTTATATATAACTTAAATTTAGTTGGATGTATTTTTTTATTGATAGCACTAATATTTAACTATATATTGTTTTGATAATTAAAAACAAAAATTCACCATTAACTAAATGTATGAAAGAGTAAAGAGTAAAGGCTGATACTAGTCACAAAACCCCATATATTTATTCGACAATAGATTACACCTATAAGTACCGGTTCAAAATGTTTAAATTTTGTAAATATAAGAATGTGGATGACCCAGAATTAATTTTTTTTTTTTTCAATTTTTATTCTCGGGAACAAAAACAGATAGGAATAGTGTTTGGCAAAAATTGATTTTTTTTTTTTTCCGAGAATGAACCGGTTCAATTTGTGTGTGGGAAAAAAAAAGAATAAATTTTTTTTAGCTTCTCTATTTTTAGGCACAAAATAAGAATGACTTTTTTTTTCTTATCCTTTCTTCCCCTTATAGCCCCACCCTCTTCTTCCTAAACCCAAATCCCATCCTCTTCAACTGACCCACAATTCCAACAAAAAGCCACAACTTGCAACTTTCGACCTCTATCAGCGCTGGCAAACACACTCTTGCCGGTGACCCATACCCACACTGAAACCTTCCAAAACCCCTTGCCGCCATCTTCTTCCTTTTCCTTGAACTAAACCCAAACATCTAAAACCATCATTCTTCCATCGGCGAACAAATCCACAACCACCATGGAAGCTTCATCGCCGGTAAACCATCCCAGCCACCAAAGACAGCCATCCGTCCAACTCACCTCTACTGCACCACCATATTCTTCACTGTCCAATCAACACCACAACCAGACTACTCCGTCTAAACACCTTCTTCGCACAACGACACTTATTCCATCACCTCCATCGTCCAAGCCTACCACCTTCCTCCATTCTCCGCCAGCCACCACCTTCGGTACCCACTCCCACTGCCTCGGTGAAACCCTTATTTCATCAATTATTTTTGCACTGTGGTTTTTAGATAATAAAACATTATAATTTTTTAGATAATTTTTTTTTAAATATGAAATGTTGGCATTTTGGTTAAAATCTATTGCAATTTGTTATTTTATACAGTTGATGAATCTATGAAAGTAATTCTGATTCGCGGAATAAAATTTGTTTGTTAACAAACATAATTCTGATTCTCAGAATTAAAATAAAATGTGTGAACAAACGTAATTTTGATTTTCAAAACTCTTCCAAGGCACACAATTAGAAAAAATTGTTTCATCTCAGAAACAATGCTGAGGAACAGAATGGTTGTCATGCACACCCTAAATTGTCATGGAAAAAAGTGGAGATGGATAGTCAATATCCAACAGTATAATGAATTGAAGTAGATATATATGTAGGTAGCACAAGTATCGCGGCCTCTATTAACGTAACTCCATTTAATCTTTTAATAAAATTTAAGCCACCTAAGGCCACACTCTAGCCATCCTATTGTTAATAACGAATGTCTTCAATTCACAAGAAGAGGTGAATTGTAGTAACTTATTCCACAAGAAACCATTTCCCTCAACCCAAATCACAAGAAATAAATTAAATTTGGTAAAGAATAAATTAAGTCAAAGTCTAAAATGCAGTAAAATTAGAATCAAATGCAGAAATTAAAAAAATTAAATGTTAGAAGATTAGACACTATAATTTATCTTGATTTACCCTCAAACCATACGAGAGCTATCAGACTGTCGTTGCACAACCAATAAATCCAAAACTTACTACTGGTGCATGAGAAACCAAATTACAATGGAGTTTTACGATAATCTTGACTAATATTGGTCACTCTTTCAACCTATACACATAGAATATCTCCAATCACTCAAATCAACTTCCAGCAACAAACTGATCCAAAACTGATAAAAAACAACTTCTCAATCCAACAAAAACAAAAAAACAAAAGAAATGAAGAACGAAGATTTAAGGAGATTTCTCTCTCAAGTATGCAAAATAGCTTTTAAATGATAATCAATTCAAATTATGTGTAATCTAATGTAAACAAATGTTAATTCATGCTTAGAAATCTTGGACATGTTTATATAGGAGGATAATAGATATACTAACGTTTTATAACCGTTGGAGATTGAAATCTTCAATTTTTAGCTTTCACTTAGCGATTTACATAGGTAAATCTTGAAGGGTTACTGGAGTAAATTGTTCAACAATTACTCGAGTAAGTCACTTATGATATTTACTCGGGTAAATAACCTATTTTACTAAGGTAAACGACAGAATATAAGTGCCTATTAAGACAATTTTTGATCCAATTCAACTCCATATGGTTTCTAATGACTTCTCACACAAGAAAGAAATTGTCTAGCCTATGTATAGCATAGTGTCGTGTATGTGTGATCAAGTATGCATGATTGCACTACTGAGGTTCCTCAAATGCAAATTGAAGTATACTATGTATGTATTCCTTGATGAGAAAGCGCAATAATCTTCATTCTCTTGTTTTCCATACCTAATATAGTATTTCAAATTTATTGAGTTTCTGACTTGGCTCACTTCCTTGTGCTTCAGGCTTTGACTTTCTTGGTCTTCATTTTGTTTGAAAATTTGACTTTTGAGTTGACTTTATTAATTTAAGTTTTCTTTTGCTTATTGAGTGTTGCAGTCGTCTTCTTACTCTATTAGGGACTTGTAGACCTGACTTCGTCATTGTGCTTGCAAATTGAGCTTGCTTGTACTTTGTTATCATCAAAGCTTAAGATCTTTTACAATTCAAGCCTTTAGGGTTCAACACCTTTGACAACTTCTATAATTTCCCAACTAAATCTTATTTCCAATAAAAAATACCCTGTTTAATATTGTTTCTCGTGGTGGATGGTGAACTAACACAACAACTCTTAGAGAGGTGCGAATATGACCTCTAGAGCATGTCATGAAGTAAATTTTCATGAAAGAGTTTCTTACTATCAGGAGCTGAATCTTGCCAGTAGCAAAAGTATCATGAAGAAGGCTTTATTGGCGAATGCCTAAATCTCAAAAGACACCAAGGAAACAGAGTAGGAATGCTTGCCGAAGTTCATTATTTCATTACTGATGAGTTTTTTTTTTTTGGTTTAGCTAAACTTGGTCAAGTCGCACTGAGTCAAACCGATTCATGTGCATGTCTGATCCAATATGATACCCGGTCCAAGCACATGACTGGTTTACTGGTTTTGGGATTGAACAGGCTGGTTCGATCCAGGTTTTACAACACTAGTTGAATCCTTTTACATTTTTCTTATTTCGACTGTAACCTACTTGTTCTCCCTTAGAATGGGATATAGCTTCCTAGTTTCAAACACTAGCTTATATAGCATTGACGTAAACTAAACATATATTAACGTTTGTTAAGCGAATATTGTCTTTTAATTTTTAGGATTGGCCTTCCATTTGGGATTGTGATTTGAGTTATGTTGGGATATTAGCTGCATAGCTCCTTTGTTACAGATTTTCTTTTGCATACCCTAACACTTCATTATAGGCATCTCCACTCTCAGCACAATCATATTTTACAATGTATAGTTGTCAACACTCTATAAGAGCAAATGTTTGAGCCAATTCATCGTGATAATAATTAAAAAGTCCATTGGGATGTAGATGGGATGTCATGACCATAGTACCTATAGTAAAGCTGATTATGGAAGTGACCTTTGTTAGTACATGGGTGTCCTAGACAGAATCTGAGAGTCAGATGAACCCATGTACTTCTTTATTGTTATAAATAAATTTTATGAATAAAAGCACTTTTTTATCTTGTTTCATATTGCATGTCTCAAATATTGAATATGAGTAACTGGATAAAGCCCTTGGAATGGAACGGGTGTCACATTGAGGATCTGTGATAGGGATCACGATCATGAGGGCTCAATGACACCACACGTCCATTGCAAGAAATATGTTATGTAAGGCCCCAATTTCACAATTGGATTGTTAACTTACATATGGTACTTATAAGCGCATGTGTAATTGCTTTAGCGGAAGAATTTATTTGCATTTTACCATTACCTAGTGTAATTAGGTGAGTAAACTTTCTCTTTTCTTTTTATATGTATTGCCACACTTAATTCTTTATTCAATCTGTAACATCCCGTGAAAATTAGGAGCTAATATAAATTGCCATTAGAATTGTGAATGCATGTCTTGAACCCGATTTACATACATATCACTAGGGTAGGGTGAATTTTAATACTTTTAATTACTTTGTATATAGAAACATTAGCTACTACCTAGTGGTCACATGAAATGGAAATTGTTAAGAAATTATTTAAATTGCAATTGGAAGTGTGGAGTCATGTCATGAAATTGAACTACAGGTAGGTGTGGGATATATAGGTTTAATTTTTAAATTACATCTCCTAATAAAATCCTAGAAAATACGTAGTAATTACATGAAATTTATGATTCATAGGAAGATGAATTAGATCCCATTCATTAACAATGGGCCACGGTCCAAGCTTATAGTAGGGGTATTGTTCCAGCCCAAATGCCTTTCCTTATACTCATCCATTATATTATCCTGGAAATCTGGATGCAGGCTTATACATTGGTCAAAAATCTGAATACTTATCTCTTCATTGAGTAACCAGCCAAGCAATACTCTTCCCCTCACCCTCTTCTCTTGTGCGCTGAATAGAGTAGATAAGTTTACTTGTTGGATTTTGGTTCAGCCTAGTGTTAAACAATATAGATTTCCCTCTTCCCATGCGCTT
Organism: Gastrolobium bilobum; assembly: GCF_033153095.1. Classification (NCBI taxonomy): domain Eukaryota; kingdom Viridiplantae; phylum Streptophyta; class Magnoliopsida; order Fabales; family Fabaceae; genus Gastrolobium; species Gastrolobium bilobum. Next base: position 43,464 of record NW_026898688.1, read on the forward strand.
GCAAGCGAACAATCAAGCTGAGTTATCCTCTTAATTTAGAACCACCGTGAACCACATTCCCTCCTTTCCCCAACCGTGGGTGCTCTTAGGAGAGCACCAAGAACCGGGTCTGTATCCTCTTCCTTTCACCCCTTCCACAAATCTGTGAAGCCACATGAGGAGACAAGCAAATTCATAACCATGTTCTCCTCCTCTTTTCTGGTTCAACCGTGGACTCAATGCAAGGAGGTGAGGCAATTTTGGTAGCACCTCGCGTCTCACAACTTCGATCAGTTCCATTTGAGTTTTTCCCTGTTGCATGTGTATAATGCTGCCGTGATTGGATCATCCCCTCCATTGCATGCAACTGAAATGATTTGCTTGGAGCCTTGGAGGTGGGAGGCTGCTGTTTCGTAATGGATAGGCTAGCGTTCGGTACTGCAAGGAGGTAATGTCCCAACCTCAAACTCTTCTTTCACCTCATGGTTCGGCCTGTATACGTAATTTAAATGAATAGTTGCTTAGTCATTCACACCTCTTGCTCTCATGGTTCGGCTCCCTCTTGCATGATAGGAAGACATGTATTGTGGAAACTTTCTTTCCTTTAAATTCTGTCCCTTAGAACAGCCTAGGATTTAATGCAGGTAAGCCCAAAACTGAATTTTGTGAGCATGGAAATAGCTCCTTGTTTTCACGGTTTGGCCCCCACATACATGTAGGAGGACAATTTATTTTGGCTATTATCTTTCCCTTTAAATTCTGTCCTTTCATGTTGTTTCTGCATTTATGAACAGCCTTGTATGTTAAGGTATTCTGTTTGTAAAATTTTATTCACTTCTCTTGTTTCTGCCCATGTCAACGGCATTGTACACAGAGCATTCGGTTTGTATTTTTTTATTCCATTCTTCTGTTTCTGCTCATTTTAAACAGCCCTTAAACATGGTGCTTTCTAGCACAAAAAGATCGGACTGTGAGCTTGGAAAAGTAGCTCTATCTAAAGTGTTGGGCTGTCCACTGAATTAGAAATGAAATTAGTAGCTTTACATGAGTTAAACTGAAGTGTGCAGCATGCTTATAGGTTCCCTCTTGCACACCTTAGGAATTGTAGGAATGATTGTTTAACTAAATAAATTAGGAACACCTAATATTAGCCTAAACCGAACCCAAAGGTATAAGGGAACTTGGATTTTCTTGCATTGTTATCAAATGGGCGTATTAAACGGAAACCAGAAAATTATCTAGCATATGTATTTGGAAATTCGGGTAAATACAAGAGTAAAGGAGTATGGAAATTAATTGTAAATCATAGGAAACAAAGATTTAAATTCTGACTTGGTATCCATTGTTTAGGTGCGATTAACTCTTAAGTGAGTGGACTGAATTTTGGTGATTCGCTTGATTAAAAAGTTGGACACACCAAGGTAAGTGTTAGGTGGTATTACCTATTGTGACTATTAGCTAGCGTATGGAATTTTGAACTGTTGCTCACATGTGCCTTGGATTCGTATTTATTAAATATGATTTGCAATCTGCCTTGGACTTGACATGATGGAAATTCTGTTTTGGAAGTATTTGTTATTCGGCAGCTCGGTATTAAAAATACATGAAATATATGCTATTATGATTATGATCTAGTCATGCATATGCACATCATAAAACTGCATTTCTCATGTGTGTGTAAAGACAATCATGTCATAGCATACAACATTATGCATTCATTTTGGAAACCGAAGTATATAATAAAAGTAAGCATACGTTTGAGCACGCATCATATAGGCATCCCTTCGGTACCAGGGTATGGGACACTTGGCTTCAGTTCGCATAGGTCGCAGTTGGAATCCTCTTGAGGAGCCACTATGGAATCTCCAATGTGCTTGTTAGTAGTACGTGCACTGCAGTGCTATGAACGTACATTACTTTGGCGTTATATACGCATCTTGATTAGTACTTTGGCATTATATACGCATCTTGACTAGTATTCTGGCGTTATATACGCACTCTGGTTATATGATAGCATCTGTTCTGAATTATATGTTGATGCAACTGTTTTAGAATTTTATACCTAGACTAATATTGTGGCAATAATGGTATTGCTATCACACTACTGGGATTTTTTTCACCCCTTCGGGGGCTCAATTTTTATAAATTGCATGGAGACGTAAAAGCGTTTGATGAAGTATTTGACTTGGATAGGTTCTGTTTAATTGTTGCTGCTGTTTTGGGAATTTTGATGATGACATGCTGTTTCTGTTGATTGTTGGCTGATCACTCTAGTAGGCTGTAATATTTTGAGATGCTGGAAGAAAATGTTAGAACATGCCTTAATCTGTTGTATTTGGATTTTTATAGTTAGTTTGTAAATTGTAAGATTCTGGTCATATTTTGCAAAAATATTTTATGTACGTTTTGAATTCTGCCTTTTAAACTGTTTTCGCGAGCACTTTGCGAGTTCCGTTTCTGGGGCTACAGACCTCCGATTGGAGTATAATTTATATGCACTTAAAGCCCCAGATGTCTAGTTTCATATTATATAAAGTTTATGTCCACAGAATGTAAGCACGAATTTATATGATTTTTGCAAGTCAAGTAGTTTCGGAACATTTTCACTAAATTACCTCGTACCTTGCGAGTTATGTTTCGGGAGCTAAACACCTCTGAATGAAATGATTTTTATATGCATGTAAAGTCCTGAATGTCTAGTTTTCTGGTGTCAAAGAAGATTTTTTTAAGCTATTGAATTCGAATTGATACGATTTTTACAAGACAGAAAGGTTTTCTGGAAAACTGTCATTTCCGCAAGCTATGAATTTTAACAAGTTCTACTTTGATTTTTTTTGTACAACCAGATTTAAGTATAAGATTTTATTTCATGACTTAAAAACGTAGTCCAGTGTTTAATTTAAGTTCGTTACGACTCTAATCCGCTTAGCAGACAACCCCCTTGGACGCGTACAGGGGAGGGTGTCACACAATCGCTTATTATTATCTGTACAGCCCATACCTGTACAATGTTCTTAATTATTTTCCTTTAATCATAATTAATAATCATAACAAAATCATGAAACTGAATATACATCATATATTATACTGTAATATCATACTCATACCAAATACATACTGAAAGTAACATCCAATATATAAACTTGTTCATAGGCTACATATGCCTATCCATTATACCATAATGGATGTTAACTATAACATGCATGATATCTAATCATGTTTCTATAACATATGTCCATACATAAAACTACTAATGCAACTTTATCTTCTAACCACTCTGCATTGGCCTCTTGCCCTGAGTGGGCTCTCCTGCTACTGCTAGAGTACCTGAAATATGTCCCCATAACGCGGGGTGAGAATAAACTCTTGATCTAAGGAGCAGTCTCCTCCCAAGAGTTCACTTACTGCATGAAAGGTCAGATACAGAGTATAGCATACATCATATAAACATATCATAACTTATCATAAGACTCCCAAAGCGTAATTTCTCACTTTGACCAGTCTATGAACTCCCAAAGCGTAATTTCTCACTTTGACCAGTCCACAATAATCTTCGAGAACTAAAGTCCTCCCACGGAGTGTTCATAATCTTCGAGAACCAGAGTCCTTGCACGGAGTTTGTTCATTGATTAAGAACCATACTTATCATATCATATAATCTACATGAATGCAACTATACTAAGTATCTAACATATAAAACATACAAACATACATATATCCTAACCATCATCCCACTGGATTATGGTGGATCAACAAGAAAAGAGAAAACTCCTTAAACCAAAAGCTTACCTGTAAGCAGCTTTCCTTATACTTAATTACTCGAAACTGGTCCGCTTAACTCACTTCTCTTGATTCTAAACTAAAATACATAAACATGGACATCATTAAATATTAACCCAAAACTTTCTTAAAATTGAAGAAATCTATGTTTTCCATGCATAGTTCGAAATCTTCCTTACTTACACAATCATACTTATTCATTTATGCCACCAGACAAGTCTTTATATTAAAAATCATTTTCTTAAAATTTATTTATGCTATAACACCTCGCAATTCAAAATCAAATATTAAAATATTAAGGGAGTAATTAAGTGAAGGATTAGTGAAAAATCCTGAAGATTAGGCTAAAATACAAAGAAAGGACAAAACGGTAATTAGCCAACACGCAACCCTAGGAAGATAAAAATTGAGTAGAAGGTCTAAGATGATAAAAATAACCCTAGAAATGGATTCAGAACGAAAAATTGAGTGGATAGACAAGTTTCAGAAAAATCAGTGAATAGTGTTTTTCGCGGGTAAAAATACCGCGGTACGATTGCACCGTAAAACGTGCCAGTTGAGTTTTGAGCTCTAGGTTTCAAATATGAGTTATAAATGGTTTATAAAGTCAGGAAATATGATTTCGGATAATAATTGATGGAATTAAGTTAGTTTGGGGAAGCGTGCCAACGGCGCGCACAATAGCTTAAAACAGTGTTTTCTCCGAACGACCGGAAACCTCCGGATTCATCTGATCAAGTATAATTAAAGGAGAATGGTTAAGGTTAAAAATTAGAGTTTCTAAATAGGTTGTGAATTTACGGATGTTTAGTGGAATCGTAGAGAAATTCGGATAAGTTCTAAATCGCGTGAGGTGGCGTGAGACCCACCCCACTTAAAATCCACTTAATCCACCTCATCACCACTATTCATCATCACCTTCTCTCCTCCCCTTTCAGACAAAACCGAGCTGCTGCCCCTCCCCCTCCATTTTTGGGCAAAATTTTCTTTTCCTCACAACTTAGCCATTTCTCCACCGAATCCAACGATTTTTGTCTTGAATCTTGATGGAAAACACCTTCTAAACACATTGGTACCACTCTTGAGCCTTGAAACCGTGTATTTGGGGAGATCAAAGCCATTTTCAGATTCGACCCTTTGAAGAAAAATGGATATTCATGGAGTCATTTGAGCTTCCATTGCTTGGAGGAGTCTTGGGTTAACATCTAGCCTTGATTGTGAGTATATTTCCATCTCATTTACATGGTTTGATTGTGGTTGACATTCATGAACCCTAAACTTTGATTGGTTGATGTGTGATGTTAGAGAGCTCAATTGAAAAATGTGTATTAGAGGATAATGTCTTAGAATGATGTATTAAAGCTAGAAATGCCATGAAAAATTTAGTGGAAAAAGATGGATTTTTAAATTAGAAATAATTGTGATGGTCATGACATGAATTTTTGGAAATGTGTAAGAGGTTATTGGTGAGTTGTGACATGATTATATGATGATATAATGTGATTGGTTGAGGTTTGGAATTGTAAGAATTAATGGAAATTCCTTAGAGGTAGAACAATGTTGAATTCGGCCATATAGGGAAAAGAAAGAAAATGATGTGTTGAAGTTACTTTGATGACATGTTGTGTAATTAAATGGTATTAAAAGGGGTTGTGTGGTGGTTGAAAAGTGGTAGAATCAATGGAAAAGAATAAGTGGTGTTTAGGTACATAAAAGGACCTAGAGTGGATTAATTAGCAAGACGATGCTTAAAAGACGTAAAACGGAAAAACGACAATTGAATTAGCCTATTGGCAACCTAAGAACGTGTAATAAAATGAGAAAGAAAATTTAGAAAAATAAAGTTGAAAAATGGCCTTGCTTGGCTGAACCTTCCAATGGGAGGGGAGGTGATTTTGTGTTTTCGTGTTCTAATGGAAATTGGCGTATACTGATAACTGTATATGGTTGTATAGGTTGCCGTACGTCGACTTGAATCCCGAACCGTGAATCGGAAGAGTGCCCTTTGTCATGGACCAAGTGAGTTGAGGTAAGTGGAGGAACCAATGCAAGTATAATGTAAATTTCATGAGTTTATATGAATTTTGAGTAATTAGGGAATGTCCTCTGTGTAGGTATTCTGTTGAGAAACAAGTTTGGAAAATAAGCTGCTGTGGAGTTAGTGAAGAGGCATATTAAGGTAACCTCTTGGTACTGGGGCTTGTTCCCCTTTTCTGTTCCACCTTGCCAGTTGATGGAAACAGTAGGAAGTGTATATGAGTAGTGTAGAACATCATGAGCATGCATGCATTATCACAATGGGTACTTATGTACCGAGTCTCTGGCCAGTAGACAGTTTTTGCCTTCGAGCGTTTCAGACTTCCACTAGATAGGTCTCCGAGAGGGAGTTCCAGTTGACCTAGGGTCGTGGTGTGTGATCCGGATAGGAGCACACTAGGAACGTCTCGGGTGTATATGGATGGTTGGGGCATCATGGTTGTGGTTCTTGGAACACACCTTGGATGATACCCGTAGGCTTATATATGCCGAGGACGTTGCGTGGTATTGGTAGCTACCATCCCGCTTCGTCGTATTTTATATCCCGATATTCCCCAGTTTCTCTAAATCCCTTGCTTTATCCCGTTTTGAAAGTGGTTGTTTTATATTATTGATATGCATCGAAGTGAACCATTGGGCGGAGTTTTGTCCAGAACCTCTGGGTTACTGAGATATATCCGTATATCTCACCCCGTCTCGGGGCATTTATTTCAGGAGGTAGTAGTGGCACAGGAGTGGCAGGCAAGAGGCCCGTAGGATGAGTCATGGAAGCATTATCATTACTTGTTCATGATATATATTGTGCCTGAGTCTAGTTAGTTATTATTTCATTCGAAGTTATGTTTAAAGTTGTAAATTCAAGTTATGAATATGTACGTTATTATATTTAAATGAAATGTTGTAAGTATGCATGAATATTGATGTAATATGATGGAAAGGCTTTAGGCCTATTGTAGGATGATGATTATAAGCTTATGTTGAGAAATGACATGTAAATGGATCTGTGATTGAAACAAGTTAAGGATTTTAAAGTGAGCATTATAGTATAAACTGTGTAATAAATATAAACTGAATTGGGTTGTAAGTGTTCCAAGGCATTGTTGGTCCTTGTGTGTGCCACCCATTGGATTATTAGGTACATTGAGGTATTAGTGAGCTTGTGTAAATTTGGAGATTTAAGGAAAAACAAAGGAAACTCTGACGAATTTTCTGTAGAATTGGCAGATTTTAGGTGAACTTCGGGAGAGCATATCTCCCTCCACAGAGGTCCGATAGGGACGTTCCATACTCCATTTTAAAGATTGAGATGTCCCTTACATAGTGTCACAATATGGCAGATTCTGAGCTGCACGCAGCTCTGTAGAAATTGTGGAACACAGACTGTCCATGTACCTCTGATACAGGGGCTGTTCTGGTCCAGTATTGGGAATTTTATTCCCGCTTCGTTTCTTGGTCAAATTAAGCGTATGATATATCAAGTCGAAGATTGAGGTGTCTAGTTTTTGGTGTAAAAATTTGAGGGCAATTGGATTAGTGGATTCAGTGGAGTAATTCAGAGAGTGAGGTATGTTTTGTGTCATTCTGGGGTTGGTTGGCGGTTTTGCTTGTCCAACTTCAAACGGCGATAACCAGAGCAAACGAGCTCCGAATTGAGCATGTGATAGCTTGTTTGAAAGGGAATTAAGAAAGACAAAAATATAATCTGAGAAGAAGGTCTGGCTGTGAACGGTGTGTTCACAGAAAATTAATGAGTGTACCATGTTTGAAGAGGTAAAAACGTAGAGTTGAGAAATTGGCTAAATGGGTTTATGGAAACCCCTTAGTAACTTATAATCAGTAAAGTGTGATGTAAAAATAGTTAAAATAAGTATTCCGCAAGAGTTAATAGTTATAGTCACAACTTTTAATTATTACGCTTTTATTGTTTTAAATGCTCGCGTAATAATCGGAAAAATTTTATTCGTATTTTTATAAATGAACTGCTGTGATTGTAACTGCGCTTAATATCATAATTAATGTTAACAATATCGGTGTACAACGGGCTGTTACATATGCCACCAAACACTAAAACTTCATAAAAACCATCACACAAGACCATATGAATTCTTAAAAATCATTTTCATAAAAGACCCATAATTTGATAGATAGAAGCTTAATTTAAGAATTCTAACCGTAGAAATTGAGAGTTTATAACTTAGATAGGTTAACAGGACCTAGAAATCATCTTAGAACCGAATGAACATAAAAAAACATCCTTTTTCAAGGAGGCAACAAGGAGCTGGTGGCTTTAAGTGGTCATATCTCACTCATATGAACTCCTATAGATGTTCTAAGACCAAGGCTATGATCGTAAGATCTTATACTATAAGTTTCGTGAAATATGATTTTTGAAAAAAGTAGCTAAAACTAGATGAAAATCTCACTCTTTTCTCTCTAGAATACGCCTAAACCATGAAGAAAGAAGAAGTTAAATGCTCTTGGATGATAGCCTATTTATAGTCATAAGGCCGCAGTCATCAAGAAAAAGAGAGAAGGCTTCTTGTAAAAGATAACTTAGCGAGCAAGCTTTAATAACTTGGTGAGCAAGTCACCTTACTTGGTGTAACAGCCCGTTGTACACCGGTATTGTTAACATTAATTATGGTATTAAGTGCAGTTACAATCACAACAATTCATTTATAAAATGCGAGTAAACTTTTTCCGTTTTATTACGCGAGCATTTAAAACAATAATAAAGCGTAATAAATAAAAACGGTGACCGAAACTGTAAACTCTTTGCGGAATAATTATTTAAACTATCTATATATCATAAAATACTTCTCTCAAGTCACTAAGGGGTTCCCATAAACCCACTTAGCTAAAATCTCACTTTTACGTTTTCTACCTACCCGAACATGGTTCGGTATTTCAATTACTGCGGATAAACCGCATGACGTGCGCTCCTCATCTTTTAGTATGTTATTCTACACTCAATTCTCTTTCTAACGAGCTACCACATGAGTCATAAAGTTCTCGTTTGCTCCGGATATCACCGTTTGAAGTTAGACAAGCAAATCTGCCAGCCAACCTCAAACTGGGTCCAAACAGCCTTCACTCTGTCAATTATTATGGAAACTCCACTCAACCAATTTCTCTCAAATTGTTATATAGTAAACTAGACACCTCAATCTTCAATTTTACATATCATGCACTTAATTTGACCAAGAACCGAAGCAGGAATAAAATTCTCAAAAACTGCCAGAAACCGCCCCTGCACAGGTGCGTTCTGGAAATTCCGTGTCCACAGGCTTCTACAGGGCTGCGTGCAACCCAAAAATTCCCAAATTTTGACACAAGGTAGAACACATCTCAAGATTTAAAACAGCGTATGGCACGTCCCCATTGGACTTCTGCGGAGGGAGATATGCTCTCCCAAAATTTACCCAAATTCTAGAAATTTCTTCAGAGTTTCCTTTGTTTTTCTAATAAATCCTACCTTTAAATGTGTGTTATCTAACCTCAAATGTACCTAATAGACATGGGTGGCACACAAGGACCAGCAATGCCTTGGTGCTCTTACAACCCTTCACAATTTATATCAATTAGCTTACTTTTCCATTTAATCATCTCTTTACCAAATCTTAAACCGTTTCAATCACATTAATTCCTTTGCATGCAATTCTTTGACATAAAACATAAATCAAATCCTAGAATAGGCCTATTGCCCTTTCATCATATACATGCATCACTATTACATCAAGCCTCCAATGAACATATTACAATTTACAACTTCAATTACAAATAGTACAATGTAAAACCTCCAAAATGAAATGTAATAACATAGGCTAAACTTAGACAAAATATGACATGAACATCAATGATACAATGCATAATCCTAACTCAATATGATGTTCAAGTCCTAAGTCTAGCCTAGGCCCCATGACCCCAAAATGAAAAATAAACATAAGTCCTCATGCTCAACCTACGGGCCTCTTGCCCGCTGCTCCAGCACCACAGCCATTACCTGAAATAAAGGCCCCAAAGCGGGGTGAGATATACGGATATAACTCAGTAACCCAGAGGTTCTGGAGAATACTCCGCCCAATGGCTCACTTCGATGCATATCAACGACATAATATAACCTTTAAAACGGGATAAAGCAAGGGATTTAGTGAAGTAGGGAAGCATAGGGAAACAAGATACGACGAAGCTGGAATGATCGATGCCTGTTGCGGATCTAGCAAGTGTACTAGTCGTACAAGTAATAAAATGATGAGTAAAGATCGTTCCCATAGAGATTTGTGTTCAAACACCAATGAACCATAGAAAACTAATTTGAATTACACAAAGGTTTGTAAAAATCATGAAATGTTTTGTCACCAGAAAGTTGATTTGAAAGGTAAATTAATCTAATACTAAAAATTTGAATTAAGATTTATAAAAACAAGTAGTCAGAAAACAACTACAACTTTCCTCAACAATAAACTCATGTAAACTGATCATATGATGAACTCTTTTTCCTGTGATGTTAATCAACCTTTTACTTATCCTCAAGATGTAATCCCTTACTACCCTGATACATACATTAATCAGAAACCCCAATCCCTTGGTGATTCCTTTCTTAATACATGCATGAAATACTAAGGTCTTAAGATTACATCAGAACTATAACATCAATTCCTTGAGTACTATAATCCTGATGATGAGATTGTCAGATATAGGAGTAGTGTGAACATTCCTGTTCTACACTCCTCCCTTAGTAGAAAGAATTGAATCATAAAATATCATATCAACACATGAAAAACACTTCATCATATTAATCAAACATACATAAGAATATCATTAAGTTCCATTGAATTCAGACTACAATGACTCTACTCAGACATAACTAATGAAGATATAAGAGAAGAAAGATCAAACTCCATTTCCATGTAGTGAATCTTCAATCTCCAAGTGCAATTACAATAGAAAACTAACTAATACAAAGACTAAGTCCTAAGAATTTTAGAGAGAAGTCAGATCAGAAAATCTGATGTAGGAGAGAGAGAGAGAAACTCCAGATCCTCTAAAATGTGAAGGCCTTTGCCTTATATAGATTTACAATTTAAAACAGAAATTTAATATGGGCGCTAAAACGTTCAGAATGAGCGTTTTAACGTCCATGCTTGACGGATGCCCAACTGCTTTCAACTAACTTGAACGCTAAAACGTTCATGAATGGCCGTTTTAGCGTCAACGCCTTGTGAATGCTCAACTGTCCTCAACTGACTCCACCGCTAAAACACTTGGTTTGAACGTTTTAGCGTTGGAGACCAGAGGCTTTTTCTAACATCAGGGCGCTAAAACGCTTGTTACAGGAAGTTTTAGCGCCCAAGACCTGCAACTTTTCATCCTCGGAATGCAGCAGCGCGCTAAAACGTTCTGTGTGGACGTTTTAGCGCTCAGCACCAGCAAGTTTTGGCCTCTTTCTGCAGCAGGGCGCTAAAACGTTCTGTGTGGACGTTTTAGCGCTCAACACTTAGGCATTTTTCTCCTCTTTAGAATCTTCTTCCTTCTCCAGTTGCCCTTTTAGCTTGCTTTTCCTACAAGAAGAATACAAATTCTCAATAAAGCTTCTTGAACTTGTAGTTGAGGACATTCTAGGACATTAACCTTTTTTTCCATCATTTAATCACACAAATTGATACTAATTCATGCTGAAAAACCTGATGAACTAAGGGTTTATCACAATTCCCAGATTTGAATATTGTTGTCCTCAGCAATAACTTTAAAAACAGAGAAGGACTTGAAATTCCTACAAATGGAACTTATGAGGATGGATTTGAATTATGACAGATCAACATTCCATGATACAATCTTACAACCAAGCAATCTATTATTTCCCATGACTTGCCCAATCTCATCATATGACTTTCAACAGATCAGTAAAGATGAAATACAGATACTTTCAACACAAAACACCCCCTCACTAGGAACTTCTCAAAAATTGTGAGAATTAAACTCTTTTGCACTCTAGTGTTTAAGGGTGTACCCATCACTCAATCTTTACTGTACTTAAACTATCATAAGCTTGCTCATCTTCTCACTTTCCGCAGTGAAACTGATCCATAAAGTAGATCAAAAGAGACTTTGGTGGTATGGCTTGGTTAGGAATAGGATTCTGTATAGGAGGAAGGAAATGTCTTGGCATGAGGTTTGGCTAAAGGTAAGATTTAATGTTGCAGAAGGGTTCGGATTAGATGAATCAGATTCAGATAAGAGGAGAATCACAGTTGAATTTATCTATGTGCTCCTTAATCCTTCTCATTCTCTTATTCCTTTTTATTCATTATTTTCACCACCTTTTCTACAGCTTTTCTTTTTCTAAAACTTTCTTCCTCCTTTTCTTTCTAACACTTTGTGTTTTTAATTCCCACTTTTCCTTGTTTCCTTTTCTTTCCCTTTACTCAACCAAGCACTTTGTGCCTTTACTTTCTTTTTTCTTTTTCTTCTTCTTTTCCTCCAAATTTTCAACACTTTGCATTTTTATACATTACAGAAACACCTTTCTCCATACAAAGCTTTCATCCATTAACCCTTTATCTGAAACATGTAATCTGAAAACTGGGATCTCTTGATTTTATCAACAACAAACTCAGGCTTAAGGTTTTCATGCAATGGGAACATTTGGTTCAAAAGAGAATGCCTCAATCAACTCTACCTTATAAATCATGAACCATTTCAAGCGAGAAACAAAGCAAGTTCTAGAGTTAATCATACAGTGAAGTGCTCTCTGAAAAAAATTTCTGTATAAGCTCAATTCCTCGCAGTTGAGAGTGCATGCTTGACTACCTCTATATACATCAAAACTGATCTCTCTACTCTTCACATAGAATGAGTCATGCAATCATGTCATTTAAGAACACATACAAGGATTCAGGATTGTATCCTAGAATTTGATCAATCATGTAAGACTTTGATTATCCTATCCTCATGGAATTTCACATCACATCACCCAAAATCCAACTTCTATACATACAACACTACACTACCTAACTACCTAACTACATCACACAAGAACTAATAAGAAAGGATTGAAATGTTTCCCTGTTTGTGGCTCATCAACTGTGTGTCATCATCAAACTGTATGATATCTCCATGGAATTTTGCATGTCATTCATTCACACCCCATTCCCAGATTTAAACGTTGCTGTCCCCAGCAACTAATTTAAATCTAAAATAGCAGTTGATCATTTCTGAAACACATTCACATATAATCAAATAACATCAGTACTATTTCAAAATGTGCATCTATCAAAACAGGGAATCTCAGTGTACTGAACCAAAATAAAACCAGAAAAATAGAAAATATGGAAAAACAACAAGAGAAATCTAATCAGTCGACTCCTCATCATCAGAAAATAGCATCAGCATCAGCATCCCTGTCCTCATCCATAGCAGAAGTATCACCAGCAATATGATCATCATCAGCAGTGGCATCAGTAGCAGTCTGGGCAAAAGCAGCATCAGCAGAAGGCTGGGCAGAAGTAGCAGCAGCAGAAGGCTGGGCAGGAGGAGCAGCATCAGTAGTCACACCCGCGGTAGCCAGAGTATCATAATAGGTGCGGACATCTGCCTCAAATGCGTCCTCCTCCTCAGAATGTGGATAAATAGCAGGCTGGAATACAGCTGGCTCCAAACCCTGAGCCTCACAAATATCGGTCATCATCTTTATCATATATGTCTGGAATGAGTGCTGACTCGTCTGTATGAACTTGAGACGGCGGCGTAAATGACCCAATCGAATATTATTGTTAACCAGCCACTGCTCCCCATATCTAAGCCTTTGTTCAAGCTCAGAATCCTCCTCAGTCATGGACTTCCTGCCAGGTTGCAATCCAGAGGGTCCTTCTCCTCCAATTTTCAACTGCTGTCGGATCATCTTTGCATCAATTGGAGGATGCAATTTGATTGGCACCCCATTATCAGTAACATCCACTCCAGCTTTCTGGCATAAAAGCTGAATCAGAGAATAGTGACCCAAAGCAGAAGTGCTGCTATCATAATGAGCCATATCATATATACTGTCTTGAAGAAGAATGGGTAGCTCCACCTTCCCTTTAATCAAGATGGTATGGATCAAAACAGCTCTCATCAATATTACCTCCGCCTGGTTAGAAGAGGGCATGACATTGGAAACTACAAAATGGAACCAGACTCAGGCCTCACCATTTAGATGCCTCAACCACAGCAATTTAGGATTGACCTTATCTTTGGTCGTCTCCCATGTTTCACCAGGCTTGGCTATGGTTTGCAGAATAGGCTCAGCTGCCCCCATCTTGGTCCAAGTTTCAAATTCTGGGTCTTGTCTCCTAGGTGGTATTTCAATCTTCTGCCAGTTCTTCTTAAAATCACAGCTGGCATGGTCAATATAATCACAGTGCCTGATCTTCAGAAGCTTCTGTATGGTATGGGCGTCATATTTCACTTTCTTGCCCCTTGCCCAGCTGGTGAAAGTCCTCTTACCACCCTGATCACCATTATATGCATTAGCAAAGAATTTCCTTGCTATATTAGGGCTGCTGTCCACCAGGATCTCACCAAAAGTAACCCAATCCCTTTTTACCAACTGGGACTGAAACTCAGGATATTCATCCTTCTCCAAGATGAACTTCCTCTCCCTCACAAATGGTCTGGAAGAAGTTTTGGTACTGTAACGAGCCTCATGTTCAGCACTCCTCCAAAAATGTGCATCATAAGTAGGAGGTGGAGGTGTAGGTGCAAAAGCCCGAGGTTCCCTGGACCTCTTCTTTCCAGACTTCTTGGGGGGAGGTGTTGACATGATCCTGAAAATCAACATAATTAATCAGTATGGCATTTGAATTAATGGATCCAATTCCCAGATTTAGAATGGAATTAATGGTGGAATTGGATCCAAAACATTCAAGCAAATACCCCACAATGCCCATGAATAGACCCTTTTAAATATGCATGCAACAGGGCCTGGGCGCTAAAACGTTCACACTGAGCGTTTTAGCGTCCTGGCCTTAAACGTGTAAAAAACTGGACAAGCGCTAAAACGGTGGGTGACCAGCGTTTTAGCGTCCGTGCTTTTCTGGGTAAAAACTGAACAAGGGCTAAAACGTTGGGTGACCAGCGTTTTAGCGTCCTTGCTTTTCTGGGTCAGGAATTTTAGCAAACACCTTGTGTGCGTGTGTGAAACTTCATTTGTGTAAAACGTGTGGGGATGCCTCTTTGCCCCAAAAGAATTGAAAAACAATATGAATTCACATACAAAAACATACATTAATTAAGATAAACATTTAACTATAAATGTAGTTCATGAATTCAAATTGTGAAAACCCTAGGCAATATGTAATAAAAACAAGAATTATTCAAAAGGATGGGAGGAAAGAAGATATGGATACATACCTTGTTGTGATTATGAGGAAATGAAGGAGTGAAGGGAGAAGTGAGATGCAAAACAAATTCGCGAGTTGGAGAGGAGAAGAGCAATTGAATGAGTGTAAAGTGAGAATGAAGAGGAGTGAGGGAAAACCGTGTATTTCAAATTAAGTGACAGGGCGCTAAAACGGTTGTTCACCAGCGTTTTAGCGTCCATGTCCAGAGAATTGCGCACACGTTGTGCAGCATCGCGCTAAAACGGTCATAATGGACATTTTAGCGCGGTTGACCAGAGTGCTTGCATTTGATTTATTGGGTGAACGCTAAAACGGTCAGTATGAACGTTTTAGCGCTCACGGCCAGAGAGTTTCATAGTGATGCAACTCTTGGACCGCTAAAACGTCCAGAATGGAAGTTTTAGCGCCAGCACTTGTCAAAAATTTCTCTTAAGATTTGCAAAACTTGTTCCCCTTTCCTTCTTCATTTATTAATGGAGTATGAACATTAAACTTACATACCTGGTACAATGGGTTTCCTACCACTCAGCGCTTGTTTAACGTCATGAGCCTGACGAGTATGATCTATTTTACCTCTAATAAGGCAACTGTCAGTAGTTGCCTATCCACAACACTTCCAACATACAACTTCAACCTCTGACCATTTACTGTAAAACTTCTGTCTGAATCCAAAGAACTAATTTCCACAGTCCCATAAGATTTCATATCTTTCACCACAAAGGGTCCAGACCATCTAGACTTTAATTTCCCTGGAAATAACTTCAACCTGGAATTGAACAGAAGAACTTGATCCCCCACCTTGAAATCCCTAGGTGTGATTTTCCTATCATGCCATAACTTGGTCTTCTCTTTATATAAACTGGAACTTTCATATGCTGAGAGACGAAACTCATCCAATTCATCTAGCTGTAGTAATCTTTTCTCTCCTGCTGCCTTTGAATCGAAGTTCAGAAACCTCACAGCCCACAATGCCCTGTGCTCCAATCCTACTGGCAAATGGCATGTTTTCCCAAACAACAGCTGAAATGGAGACATTCCAATAGGAGTCTTGAATGCTGTTCGGTATGCCCACAATGTGTCATCAAGTTTCTTGGACCATTGAGTCATAG
>NW_026898689.1:0-59378 GCF_033153095.1 Gastrolobium bilobum
TTGTATACCCAAAGCCTCATAATGACTATCATGTTTTCTCTGAGAAACAGCCTTTGTCAGAGAATCGGCCAGGTTATCATCTTTGGGAACATAATCCATCTTTACATTCATTCTATCAATGATTTCTCTAATCAGGTGATATCTGCGGAGCACGTGTTTAGATCTTTGATGAGACCTAGGTTTCTTTGACTGCGCAATGGCTCCAGTGCTTTCGTAAAGCAACTGTATGGGCTTATCTACGCTTGGAACCACCCTTAGTTCAGATATGAACTTCTTGATCCACACAACCTCTTTAGCCACTTCTGAAGCAGCTATGTATTCAGCTTCTGTCGTTGAATCTGCTGTTGTCTCATGTTTGGAACTCTTCCAAGATACTGCCCCACCATTTAAGGTGAACACGAACACTGATTGTGACTTACAGTCATCTTTGTCACTCTGAAAGCTGGCATCAGTGAACCCTTTTCACTGAAAGCTCATCAACCCCACAATAGACCAGAAACGCATCCTTAGTTCTTCTTAAGTACTTAAGGATGGTCTTGACTGCTGTCCAGTGACCCTCTCCAGGGTCAGACTGGTATCTGCTCGTAATGCTCAAAGCATACGAAACATCTGGTCTCGTACATATCATGGCATACATGATAGATCCAATAGCCAAAGCGTATGGAATTCCACTCATGCGATCCTTCTCAGGCTGTGACTTAGGACACATAGCCTTTGAAAGATGTACCCCATGGCTGACAGGAAGAAAATCCCTTTTTGACCCTTCCATGCTAAAACTTTTTAACATTTTGTCAACATACGTGGATTGAGATAAAACCAGCAGCCTCTTGGATCTATCTCTATAGATCTTAATGCCAAGTATAAAGGCCGCTTCTCCCAAATCCTTCATGGTGAAGCTTTTTGAAAGTCATTCTTTTGTTATTTGTAATGTGGGGATGTCATTTCATATCAACAATATGTCATCTACATAAAGTGCTAGGAAGACGATATTACTCCCACTAACCTTCTTGTAAATACAAGGTTCATCCTCGTTCTTGATAAAACCGTTACTATTAACGATTTTATCAAAACGAATATTCCAACTCCTTGATGCCTGCTACTATTGCAAGCATGATCCTAATAGATTTGATCATGGCAACCGGTGAGAAAGTCTCATCATATTCAACTCCTTGTTTTTTACGATACCCTTTGCCACCAACCTAGCTTTGTAGGTCTGAACGTTGTCGTCTGCATCAGTCTTTCTTTTAAAGACCCATTTGTTACCGATAGGAACTATTCCTTGCGGTTTAGGAATCAAGGTCCATACCTTGTTTTGATACATCGAATCCATTTAAGATTCCATGGCTTCGAGCCATCTAGAAGAGTCAACATCCTTGACTGCCTCTTCGTAGTTACTTGGTTCATCATCCTCGACGGTTTGCTGATTCTCAATCACAAACCCATACCTCTCAGGTGGATGGATGAACCTCGTACATCTACAGAGTTGTGTGTTTACTTCTCCATTGGAGAACGTCGCCTGCGGAGCAGACTCGGGTTCCTCAATCTGTTCTTGTGGTTCTTGAACTTCTTCAAGATCAATCTTACTCCCACTGGCTCCTTGAGAGATCAAATCCTTCTCAAGGAACTTAGCATTCCTGGACACAAACACCTTGTGTTCATTCTTGGAGTAAAAGCAGTATCCCTTAGAACCTTGGGATACCCCACAAATAGACATTTAGTACTCTCAGCACTAAGCTTGTCTGATGCCAACGCTTTGACATAAGCCAGCGATCCCCATACCCTGAGGTAACTCAGGTTGGGTCTCTTACCGTCCCATATCTTATATGGTGTGGTCTGAACAGATTTAGACGATACCCTATTTAGAAGGTATGCCGCTGTGTCTAAGGCATATCCCCAAAACATTTTTGGAAGTTCAGTCTCACTCATCATAGACCTAACCATGTCTAACAAGGTCTTGTTTCTCCTTTCAGAGACACCATTTTGGTGTGGTGTGTAAAGTGCAGTAAACTGCGAGAGAATTCCATTTTCTCTTAGATAATCCTGAAACTCATGGCTCAGATATTCACCACCATGATCTGATCGCAATGACTTAATCATCTTGCCACGCTGTTTCTCTACTTCATCAGTAAAGGTAATGAAATAGGAGTATCCTCCTCTAGCCTCAATAGACATTGGGCCACATACATCAGAGTCAATGAGTTCTAATAACTCATTAGCCCTATGAATCTCAAGCCCATTGGGCTTTTGATGAATCATTTTCCCAGCTAGACAAGATTCACTTTGTCCATAGGATTCCAAATCCTTAGAATCTAGGTATCCATCTCTATGCATCCTAGACAATCTTGTTTCATTTATGTGCCCTAGTCTATAGTGCCAAAGATAGAATTGATTATCTATCCTAGGTCATTTCACATCTACATTGAGTACTTCAGTTCCCATTTCCAAAACATACAAGCCATTTATTAAAGAAGCAGTACCAAAAATAATATCATTCAAAATGATAGAAAATGTACTGTCCTTAATAGTTAAAGCAAAACCATCTTGTTCTAAACAAGAAATAGAAATAATGTTTATAGAAATGCCGGAAACATAAAGACAATTATTAAAATGCAATAAGAGGCCCGTAGGCTAATGAGGTCGGTATCTCCACCAGCATGAGCAGCAACTCTTACTCCATCACCAACGCGGAGGTCCACCTCGTTCTTCTCCAATCTTCTAGGGCTCCTAAGCACCTGCAATCACATTGCAGATTATAAGAACCACAACTGGTATCCAATACCCATGAAGTCGGATTAGCACAAGAATAATTTATCTCAATCATGTAAATACCTGAGGTAGAAGCATCACCATGCTCCTTCACATTCTTCAGGTAGTCTGGACAATTCCTCTTCCAATGGCCATTCTTGCCACAATGGAAGCATACAGCATCGCTTTTGTCCTTGGGTGCACTCTTACCTTTCTCTTTGCCCTTTTTCTTATTGGATTTTCCTTTGGGTTTAAGGGAGTTGCCTTTTGCAGGCTCCTTGCCCATACCCTTGGCCCTTTTAGGCCCTCCAATCAGAAAAGCTTGTGTCTCATCCTTCTTGATAGACATTTCAGCAGTTGTTAACATACTTAACAACTCTGGCAAGCTCACAAGCATCTCATGCATGTTGTAATTCATTATGAATTCACTAAAAGAAGGAGGAAGTGATGATAGAACTAAGTCATTAATTAATTCAGCATCCATTGTGAACCCTAGACCCTCCAGCTTCTCAATGAGCGCTATCATCTTCAGTACATGGCGGTTAAAACACATGCCTTTAGTCATCTTGTATAGGAACAATTCCCTAAAGGTCTCATACCTCTCATGTCTGCCTTTAATATCATACAACTCCTTGAGATGCAGGATAATAGAGGGGGCATCCATATGCTCGTGCTGTTTACGCAGTTCAGGCGACATGGATGCCAGCATGATGCAACAAGCCAACACATTATCATCCATGTGTTGCTTGTGGGCCTCGAAATCAAATTCCGTGAACCCATCTTTCCCTTCCTTAGGCGCAATAGGTAAAGCAGTGTCAAGGACATAAACAACTTTTTCGGCCCGCATAACATTTCTGACGTTCCGATACCAGTCCATAAAATTAGGACCGGTCAGTTTGTTCGTATCGAGTATTGAGCGCAGTGACAGTGAATTAGTCATACTAAAAAACTGAAAATGTAAAGATAGATTGATTAATATATATTGTCGTGTAACAAATTATTAAAGACTTTAAATAATTTTCCTCTCCCACTATTTTATCTAAGCCAATGACCCTTACCATTTGACTTAGGGTTTATCTACTTTTAGATTTTACCTTAGTGGGATTAAGAATGCGATTATTTATTTTAACCCCCGTCTGAGACCGCAAGATTAATTTAAATAATGGGTTGATCCTCATCAACAGTATCTCATACCCTCTCTTAACATTAGGTTGACAATTCCTTGTCACTTAGTGGTGCATCTCATGCAACCAACCTAACATTATTACCCTAAGCACATAAGCCCGGCTGAGCCTGCAACTTATGTCTCAGTTAAGTATTAACCAGCACCCTAAGTGTCTAACACTTCTAATACTACTCTTACTCAACGAAACAGTGGGTCCCAATTGAGTTGTGGAGCACCACTATGTAGAGGAGGTTCGAGTAATATTGGTGGTGGGAGGTAATCATATGCTTAATAATTTATTCCTTTTAAGGGTTCCTTTTATTTAGAGGTTTATTTGGTCTCATCAAACGCATTAGTACTATTATCATGCTAGTCATATCCTATGTCAAACATCTATCAGATTACACTAGTCGTAATTGGACGTGCATAATAATACATACAAACGCGATTTGTCCAATTTCATGCATACTAGACGTCTTAAGCCACAAAGCATACATATCGATATATATATTATCTCATGCATGCTAGTCGTACAAAACATACATGCAAATAAAACAATTTTTATTTTGAGATAGTCATGGTGCTCGCTCATTTGTCCATCTTGCTTCTCAAGCCACGGCTTCTTGTCGTCTAAACGCCACTAGCCTAATTTTTCTAATTACAAATAATTAAAGAAGCTCCAAAACACTTTTGGAGGGACAAACTTAAAATACAAAATTTAGAAAACAAACTACAACTCTAATTAAATAGAGCAAAATTACACATTAATTTGAAATTCGAAATTTAAATTTCGGGCACCACATCCCCTTCCTTTTTGCACCTGAAATGTTAGACAACTTACAAGTACAAAATATTATAAATATTATCATATAATATGCTTCTTACATATGTCTTGATATTTAACAATTAAACATCAAAACAAAAATTCAAATTCAAATTTTCTTAATTCCTTTTTTGGTCGAATTATATATAACAATCAATATAATTCAAATTTTGTTGACTCTTTCTCAAAGAACACAAAATTAAACCATGCATGTAGCTATAAACACCTTAATGGCCGAACCATATACATATGTATATGATGCAAATTTTGAAAAAAATTTCACGCTTTGATCATGATACAATTCATGGAGAAAATAAGAAAACAATCAAGGTATTTAAAATACCCTTCATGGTCGAACTCTACCTTTCCAAAAGGTGTTTCCTTTTTTAAAACTTTCATAAAGAAAAAGAAAAAGAACCATGAACACATATGGATATATGAACATAGCAATCATATTAACGATAACTTTAACGATTTAAAGCATTGTATATTAAAATCCATATGTAAAAAAATTGAATCTTTAACTCTTTAAAGAAATTTTAACCGTGAAAAGCATTATCACAAACAAGGTACCATCACTCGCCGATAGTAAAGCAACCGGGCTCTGATACCACTTGAAAGTAATATGACCTTGAAGGTCGAGGCATGTGATAGGGAAAAACAAATTTTTCCGGGCTCTGATACCACTTGAAAGTAATATGACCTTGAAGGTCGAGGCATGTGATAGGGAAAAACAAATTTTTTTGGCTAGCGGAACACACATGCACATCAAGATACGTGCTTTAAGACGTATATTATACCTGTTCGTAAAACTTCAGTATGATCAAGGTCAGGTCTGAAGGGTTCAGACCCTCTAACATTGATCCACACCACCCGCGTCTAGATGCAAGAACTCCTTCTTGTAGAACTACCAATTGATCACCACAATGAGGCTTGCTATGCGCTTAATGTATGAAAGAGGAGGCTAGGCAAATGTGTTTAGAAGAGTGATATTTTCAGAGAGAAAACCTCACAAGGTGGTGCATGGAAGGAGGAGAGAATGGCTAGGTCTTTTCTAAAAAAACCCTAAGGAGGAACACACTTATATATAGCACAAGAGAGTGAGGGAATAAATAAGTGAAATCAGATATTTCACTTCAAAATCCCATGAAAGTGGCGCACAACAAATGAGGAGATAGAGGAGTTGTTGCAATTCAAAACTCCAAACAACCTCTCCATTGAATCCTTATGAGATAAGATCTTTATCTAATCAAGATTCTGACCTGATGGTCATCACATGATCACTCATACTGTGCGCCCCATTCAGTCCCAAAAGGAGTCCAGATACATTTGAGTAGTTGCATTCAAACTTGAATCAACTCACTCAAATATTCTCCCAACAGACCGTATCTTTTGGAGTTGATTTTGATGACTAAATGACACTCACCAACAGCCAAAATCAGCGCCCCAATCTTCTTGGATCATGTCCAAAAGATCTCCTCTTGATATTAGTGATTTGTTCCAACAAGATCTTATCTTATCCTTTTGTTATGAAACAACTTTTCATAGCCAATTCAAATTTGAATTCAAATATTTAAATTCGAATATTCAAACATTCAAATTCAAACTTTCAAACTTTCAAACTTTAGCTTATCACCCTAGCCCTATGCTCTTTCAGGACAAGCCCAACAGTATACCTATGAGTCTCCATGTTTCAAGCAGACGACGTATACAGTCAAAGCATGCCTTCTAGAACACAGTCTAGGTAATAACTTCTGGTCTAAGGAAATACAGACCCAAATATAAAGAGACTACTCTAATGATACTCTCTGTGAGATTTCCTCATAGAGTCTCTTTGTGGGTCTGTTCAGTGCGAGCTATACCCTTATAGGTCCACCCACGACTTTAGCTAAGACATCTCCATGTTTGTAGCACATGAGGTCTTTACCTTGTATCTGTATACAAGTAGATAAGTCGTGCTAGTCTTATCCGAGATCACTGATCCCTATTCTCAGTGTCTCTAAACTAGGAACATAAAATTAGGAATAAACGTGCGGTATCCTTGAATCCTCATGATTGTGATCTCATCACAAATATTCAAGAGATACATGTTCTATTCCAAGGGGTTTATCCAGTTTATTCATAATATATATTTACAATAATATTGAGACATAATATGAAACAGGATAAAGAGTGCTTATTATTTATTTGCGACAATAAAGGTCTACATTTAATCAAAAGATTGTCTCTAGGACACCCATATACTAACACATATACCAGGGACAACCATCAGCATGGTTTTTAAACTTCATAACAAATCTTGACTCATCGCTTTTTTCGACTATGGCTGTCCTTAGAGCTGGCAAAATGGACCGAGCCCGCCGGGCCGGCCCGCCCCGCCCGCCAAACGGGGCAGGGCAGGCTGAGTTTTCTAAACCCACTGCCCGCCAAGCCCGCCCCGCCCAGGCTGATTGTTTTTTTTTTTTTTAAATTTCTAGTGTAAAATGTGACGAGCTTGGCGGGCAGCCCGCCCCGCCGCCCAAACGGGGCGGGGCGGGCAGAGATATCTAGCCCACCTTCAATGGCGGGGCGGGGCGGGGCGGGCCAGCCTGCTTTTTGGCGGGCAGGGGCGGGGCGGGGCGGGCAGCCCGCTTTGCCACCTCTAGCTGTCCTGCGCCCCTTCATACAATGTATCTTCACAACATGTTGCATTTCAGGTTTGGAGCCAAATTCTTGTTGCACAAATAATGGATCTCCTAACTTCCAACCTCCATGCAAGTCATCATCCCCATATAGGATCTCCAACTCGTCATTAGGGTGCGCCCAATTAATGAATGAATAATGTTGGCTTTCATTCCAAAAAGGCTCCACCGCAGTCCCTGCATCTAAAGATCAACTCTCATTTGTCTGAATGAATACCACCACAAATAATAAATTGTCTAAAGCAAATGTCAAAATTTAATAACTTACCACTACTGACTGGGTCAACATGAAGTGGTGACAAGGCTGGGGTACCCAGACTTACCGCGCTCGTGTCAGCGTCAAAATTTTCGTCCACGTCAGTGTCTGACGAATCACCTTGTGGAATAGAACTTTTAGGTTCTCCCTCATCTTCGCTGTCCACATACTCCTCATCTTCATCCTCTTCATCCTCATCCAATGCTACATGAGGAGGTGTGGAAGATCGTACAACTGTATCTTCTTGACCAGTACAGTGTGCAGTAGTGGTTGTATGCACCGGTAAAGATGAAGACTGATCAGCATCAACTTCAACATATATCTCAATATATTTTAATACTTTCCATCCAACAAACGCATCTGTTACGAACTCCACATCTTCATCATCACCTATGTTGCATCGACACCGACACGGGACACGGGATACAACACGACACGACACTCTGACACGTTAATTCTAAAAAATGTTAAATTTCGACACGTAAGGACACGTTTTGATATTATATAATATTTTAATATATGTAGTGTAATATTCAATAATTTAATAAAAAATAAAGCTAAACTTCTAAGGGATAGGATATTGTGACACCCAAGTTATGTTACACCCATGTGACACCCAGTCAATCTCACCGTTAGATCGCTTATGTTGATCCAACGGTTATATTTATTTCTATCTTTGTATGGTCATGATTTCCCAAATTTAATATTTTATATTTATTTCTACTTTTGTATGGTTATGATTTCCCATATTTAATGCTTTCACTTTAAATTTGGGAAATCATGACCATACAAAGATGGAAATAAATATAACCGTTGGATCAACATAAGCGATCTAACGGTGAGATTGACTGAGTGTCACATGGGTGTAACATAACTTGGGTGTCACAATATCCTATCCCAACTTTTAATACCCATCAATTTTGCAAAAAAATATAAGATATCCCAAATGTTTATATTAAACTCAATAAATAGTAATCGGAATCCAACGAATTTAATAGTTGGAATTCAAAATGCAATGCAACGTAACCTTTGAACCTTTTTTGAGTCTTTGCAACGAGTATTGGAGTGTCGGAAAGTGTCGGAGTGTCGGACACGACACGTCAGAGATTTTGAAGTGTCGGTGCTTCATAGATCATCACTGATATCGTTACCAATGTAGTATATTGTATCCATATCCACTACAGTCTCTAACCTGGCTATCACGCGGTGGATGGATTGTATGCCTTCTAACCCCATTTTTTGGAGAATTCTCTCCTTCAATTCATTGCACGTAGTGCCCAGTTTGATTTTCATCGTTTTTGTTTTTCCTTCAAATCGGACATCGTTCGGACCTTCAAAATGCCTTCCATTGTAGTAAATAACTACAGGGACCATGTTTGGACTTGAACTCATCTTTCACACGAAAATTAGATTTAGGTTTTGGGTTTGGAGGTTAGTTCGGGTTTTTGAGCACAAAATAGGAGTGTGGAGGAGGTGTAATCCCAATGTCCTACCAAGATTAAGCTTTTTGAAATGATGAGATAAAATATATGTGTGATGTTTCGGAATATAGAGGTCAAGGGAGAGAGATTTAAGGGGCAAAAAATCTAAATCTCACAACAATAGCCGAAACCCATTGATATTGGGGTTTCTGGTCGAGATTTACCCGGGTACACCCCTCCCTACCCGGGTAAATAATTCAAGCAAATTCTCAGGTGCGAAGAACAATACCCGGGTACACACATCCCTACCCGGGTAAGCAAAAAATTTCAAAAAATACCAGGTAAGTATGGGTGTACCCGGGTAGTCTTGGTGGTCAACGGTCAAACATGGACAGATTGGTGTTATGTTTTTGGAGGGGGTCAAATTTTCGAAATAGTTTATAATGAAAGTAAAACTGAATTAATTATTAATAAAGAGTTATAAAAGTCAAAAAGCCGAGATAATTCATTTACCCCTTACCCCTAGTTAATACATAGTTATAGTTTTTTTTTTAAGTAGTTATAGTTATTTTAACTTCTAATGTATCAGTAGATTTTTCTATCTTATTTTTTTTTTTTTTGGTAGTTTCTATTTATTATTTCCGAGGGGGAATATTTTGACTACCAAAAGTGTCCACTACCACCTTACTACCTATCAAATCACCATTGGATCAAAGAGAGAGAATGTTAAAAAGTTTTTGAAGAGAGAGAAAATGTTAATCCAATGGTGATTAAATAGGTAATAAGGTGGTAGTAAAAACTTTTGGTAGTCAAAATATCTTCTCTCATTATTTTCCATGCAAAATAGTATGATGATAGGTAGGCAGGCCCGTAAAAAAGCCCATTGGGTGTGTTTGGCGATCTGTTGGCGATAAAACTGGGACCTCATAGCAGGACTCATCAGCCTTATTCCTCTGCTTTGGCATTGAGAGCTTATGAGCAAACACCGCGTGTAGGGTTTCTTTCTTTGATTGTTTTGGGGCCTAAAATTCAAATCACACACCCACATCCCCAAACCCCCCAACTGAGAAGAAGAGAGTTTGTGTGTGAGAGAGTGGTAGCATTAGCATATCCCCAAAGCCATCCATCCAGATTTGCGCTTCCATCTTACCCACGCACAACACAACGGTGTGTGAGATGAGATGATTCTCTAAACCCTAGCATGCGTAATTGATGTTTTGTTTCTTAGAATTGCTTTTGTGGTTTGTTTCAGATGGATAGGTATCAGAGGGTGGAGAAGCCGAAAGCAGAGAGTCCTATAAATGAGAACGAGATACGAATTACTACTCAAGGAAGGATGAGGAATTATATCACCTATGCCACCACTCTATTTCAGGTTACTATCACTATGTCCCTATCATCTCCTTTAATGCATTTTTTAACCGTTAAAATTTGTCTCTTACGCACTCTTACCAAAAAAAAATTGGGCAAAATTCAGAGTGATTTTAATCATTTACACACGCTTGTTCTGTGTCCCTATAAGCGTCCGTCAACGGCCTTACTTTTGTTTGTTCTGTGTCCCTTTAAACATAAAAGTAGATATTAACGGATCATTTGAGTTTCTTTGTCACTTTGGAGTAACTTTTTATGCTTCATCCCTTTAAAAATTGTGTTTGGTTCTCAAATAAAATCTTATACACACTTCACATAATGGAGTGGCCGGAAGAATTGATTGCTCCAATGGATCTGATAAACGTTGTTAATTCATCTATTACTGATTAGACCAAATAGTCTTAAGTTTGATGCCTACCACATACATTTGTTCATTAGTTGAAAATAAGGGGTGTATTCGATTAAGATTTTAAAAGACTCTTTTGAGATAAAAAAAATCTTATAGATTTTAAAAGACTATTTAGAATTGGAGGACTGACTATTTTAAAATGTCTTTTTTTACACTCAAGGTTTCATAAGATTGAATTTTAAAGGATTTTAATACAATTTATAAAATTTGAAAGGAAAATATGTATTTATAAGATTTTAAAAAAACATATGGCAATGATATTAATAAAAAAAAGTAAAACCTAATATAATTTTCTCAATTAGTCATGGTTGTTAAAACGTAGTGTTGAAACGTAAAAACGGACGTTTCTACGTTTTTTTGACCAAAAACATGTCGAAACGGAAGTAGAAACAGGATCTGGGTCGAAACGTAGTGTCAACTCGGTTTACTCGGCGAGTTTATCGAGTTGACTCAGTTCTAAAAAAAAATAAAGAAATCCCTGTCGTCCTTGCTTCTTCACCCTGTTGCATCGTTCTTCTTCTTCACCCAGTTGCAGCGCAGCAGACATCACCATCTATCTTGTAGTGCTGCACCGTACTTCTGCTCGTGTTGCTGAGCTTCTGCCTTCAGCTCAATCGTAGTCACTGCACTTGTTCGCAAGTACCCATCTTGTAGCATCCCTTTCAATGGTCCATTAGTTTTGCCTAATCTTGCGCTTAAAAGTATGCCCCTTTCCATCTGTTCGCTTTCACTGCTGTTATTACTTATCACTCTCAGCGTGATTTATCTTCCTATATTCTTAGCATTTTTTACTGACATAAATGGTTGGAAAAAAAATTATATTTCATTCTATATTCGTGTACATGACTATCACCTAATTGAATGCATTTCTTTTTTTACTACTTGAATGCCTTTCTTAGTTTTTTTTACTACTAATTATTACAAATTATAATTGTTAGAATATACTAAAGACATTGGTTGAAAGTTGTTTTATAAATTATAATACCATTCTATATAATAAAAACATTGTTAGAATATACTGATTATAAATTATAATTCCTTTCTATATATTGGTGTATTTTAGTTTTATATATGTTGGATATATATATATATATATATATATATATATATATATATATATTGTTCGCAGTAAACTCTTTCGTTTCGTTTACGTTTTACGATTTTACGTTTCTGCTCACCCCTACCATTTCTACGTAGACTCTACTTTTTAACAACATTGCAATCAGTAAAATTCATGATAAAATTTCGTTTGGAATTTTTTGCAATCAATCTTGTAAACTTTGGGGTTTTTGTTCTAAGTGTAAAATTTTTTAAAATCCTAATTGAATACCACGTGATTTTTTTTCAATCCTTTAAAATCCTAATTGAATACCAATGGATTTTTTTGTCCAAAAATAATCCATTAAAATCCTTTGAAATCCCAATCCAATACACCCCATAAGTATCGCTTTGAAATACTAAGAAAAGCTCATTCTAGACAATCATAATTTGATATTTGACTTAAATATACCTGAAACCCGTTAATTGAAATATAAAATTGAACTTTGGCCATTCAATCATTAAAGAAAACCAGTAAAATAAACAAACACTTTGCAAAGTCAATGAAGAATATTTTCTGGTAAATCCACATGTCTGGTGCGAGAGAGAAAAAGCAACAAGAGAGCCCCGTGAGTTAGAGAATGAACAGAGTCCAAGATAATAGAATGAATAGCATCATTAGCATGTGCAAAGGAATAGAGTGATGGCCAGAGCAATAGCTTGTGGGTTAGGAGGGGACAATAATTTCCCCCCGACTTGTTAACCCATAAATGGGGGGAAGTTTTCCTTCCCAGAAAAATTGTTACTTTTTGTTACTGATATGCCATGCCATGCCATGCCAAAATTTATTCTCTTAGGACTTCTCCCTATATTGCCCTCACACCAAACATTCCCTAGGGGTGAAAAATTAAAGCATGAATTTTTATACAGCTTTTTTAGAAATTTAGGGTGTGTTTGATTGTGTTTTGGTTTTTTTGTTTTCAAAGCTGTTTTGTACTTAGTAGAATAGTTAATGAAATAAATGATTTCTATGTTTTTTTTTTGGTTTTGAAAGTTAAAAGTCAAAACACAAAACAAAAACAATTTAGGTATGTTCTCTAAATTTGATTTTAAAAACAAAATAACAGCTACAATTTTAATTTTTTTTTTTTTAACAAAACAGGCCTTATAAGATTTTTTGTTCTGAAAATCAAAAAACTTTTTTTCGAAACAAATTTCAAATAGGCCCATATTCTCCAAAATTTTCATCTCTGTTTTGAAGGAAACAACAAACTAATCCCCAAAACTCTTCTGTTTGTGATGCTTGGTAACTTCTCCTTTCACACAGTCTCAGTGGGAAAAAACTTATATTCTGTAAATTGTATTATCATTAGGATAATCATCTTCCTCTTAGTAATTCCTTGTTGCTTTGGCCTACTTTTCTCTGTATATTTTCATTTTTACTTTGTTTACCTGATCATTTTACATTAAATTTCTGAAATGGTGCTAGGATTTCACCATTTTATTATTTTTGGTGTGTGAAAGTATCAATTTATCTAGAGTTAAATTAATATTTTGCCATTTTTTTAACATTTATTCTTGCTCTACATGTATTTTTTGTAGGAGAAAGGATCTGACGAAATTGTTCTTAAAGCAATGGGACGTGCTATAAATAAGACTGTAATGATTGCTGAACTGATCAAGGTTGGAGGATAGAGATCTCTATGTAATATGTTGGTAGTCTGCATTTGTTTATCTTTCGTGACTGATCTGTTTACTTGTTTCAGAGAAGGATTGTTGGCCTGCATCAAAACACTCTAATCGGATCAACTGATATAACTGACGTGTGGGAACCGCTAGAAGAAGGCCTTCTTCCGTATGGATTTTGTTTCTTTTATTCTACCCCATTAAATACTTAATTTCTGTGTGTATGGGATTGAATGTTTTTATTGTGTGTTTTACTTGCTTAGTTTGGAGACTACTCGCCATGTTTCAATGATCACAATTACCTTGTCAAAGAAAGAACTGGATACATCCTCCACAGGGTAAGAACTTGTGTGACATCTGTATCTCTTTAGTGTAGTTGTTAGATTCTTTGTATTTTAATGGGCTTATTTATTTATGAGACATGCTACTAGATCACTAGTTAAGATTGGCTTCGTTAATCTCTTTGATAAATCATGATCATTTATGATTTTGATGAATTGTGCTCATAAATAAAATGTTCCCCACTTCTGGTAAATCACTTGTGCAGAGTTTGTGTTTTTATATTCAATAGAACTATAGGTTAGTAAGCCTTTCTTCCTTCTGTTGTAGTTCTACAAGTTACGGATCAAGATATAAGGGCTAAATAAATACATAGTAGCTGCCATGGTGTTACTTTGTTTTAGAAGTAAATACTGTGTTATATCTTGTTATGGATGATAAGGAGAAAATTACTTCATTGTCACACAAGCTTGATATTGTTTGTCAAATTGGGAATGGGGGAGGACAAAGATTTGTTATTAAAACACGTTTGAGTAAATTATTAGAACTCTCATGAAGTTTAACATCCCTTATTTCAATTTCCTTGTTTCTAAAAAGTTGGAGGCCTTGTCTTAAATTTTATCACATACATCCCCCTTTTTAATTATATTCATTGTTGGTATTTTAAGTTTTTTTTCCCCCTCATGCAGATACCAACCTCCTCTTCCAGTTGATCAAGTAAAACCTTTATTTGAATATGAAGAGGATGGAGGTGAATTAAAAGTTTTTTTTTTTTACTATTTAAAAAAGTGAAATAAGTATGTTTATTATGGCATGTTTACTATAATTTGATCTGTGATACAGAAGGCTCACCGAGGATGCGAGGAAGAGGGCGTGGTCGTGGAAGGGGCAGGGGTAGAGGTATTGCCAAGTACTTAGTTTCACTTATTTCACTGTAATTGGCTGTACTATAGATTGTAGAATGATCAGAAATGGTTTGTTGAACTCCTTATTGTGGATTTTTTAAAGATGCAAATGTTGCTTATTAGGATATAATCTTTTATGCTTAGGAATTTACAATGGGGGTATGGAAAATGGTGATGGCTGGGATGGTGGACGTGGCTTTGGCGGCAGAGGCCGAGGCCGTGCAAGGGGTCGTGCTTTCCGGGGACGAGGACGAGGCTATGGTGCCCAGCCAGTTGGGTACTATGACTATGGTGAATATGATGCACCACCTGCCTCACGGGGTAAGCATGCAAGTTCATGGAATTTAGATTTGTAGACAATGAAGATGAGTTGTTATGCCTAAATTACAATTGTTGTATTATCAGCTGAAATATTGATTGATGCCTGGTGTGTGCTGGCATAGTGAATGGATTTAAGTGTGCTATTTGCATTACATGTGCTTCCTATTAAATCAGGCTGCGGAAGATACTGAAGAAAATTACTTTATTTGAATTCTTCAACTGTTTTCCTTGCTGTCTTTTTGATTTTCCTCCGTGCCTTTTAATCCTTCTTGTTCAGCATTTTAATGTTCTCATCCTGCATGCTACTTGAGTGAACATTATAGTAATTTCTATCTGATGATTTTGCAGGCCGTGGACGCGGAAGGGGAAGAGGCCGTGGACGTGGTCATTATGCAGGCCGGGGAGCAGCTGCTTGATATATAGTGGGTGTTGATTATCATGTGTATGTTCTGTCAGATGGTTGCCCTTCTGCATATTATTTGCGAGATCTGCTAATATTTTGGTATTATTTGAAGCGTTCAGTGTTGCAGCCTTGTTCCTGCAGTTTTGTTTTTGTAGTTTTCCTTTGTAACCTCTATAATTTTTCCAACATCGATAGGTGGAGTTAGTCCTTTGTTTAAATACTGAAAAAAAAAAAAATAAATCAAATTTGTAACATTTTTTAATAGGAATTATAGCATGAAGTTAGTTTCGAAGTTTGCTTCGGTCGAAGTTTCATTCCTGTTCTTTAAATTTTGGGTGGGAATGATGGCGTCATAGATTAGTGTGTCTTTAACGAGCACTTGAAGACTCTAATTTCTGATTTTTCTATGGTCTTTCTTAACTTTTTAAGTCTGAGCAAATGAATATTTGAATTCTATGGCAGCAACTTCAGCGTATCACCTTCATATGTGCATTAGTGAATCAGTGATATCATATGTGCATTTAAGTCATTATAGGAACAGATGTTTGACTTTTTTACTCTTTATTAAAATAAATATTATAATTTTGCTTTCGTAACAAAATATTTTATCTATTTGTTCATGTTTGATCGTTGACTAAGTTGTACTCGAGTATGAGCTTTGTACTCTAGTTTTTTTTGTGACATTAGGATAGTCATGAATTTTCTGAGTTTTTGTGACATAGAGGGTTCTTCATGAATTTTTTGAGTTTGAAGGTACTCAAGTAAAAGGCTTAAGTACTCGAGTATCTTGTGCAAGCTAAGTTTTTTTATAAAACTTTCATTTCAGCCAAGAGGGTATATCTAATACTCGTGTACCCTTTCAAATAGGAGCCAAAATTTTGTGCGATCACCCAGAAATCTTGTTGAAATCGATCAGTCCTTCCTAGTTCGTCATCAGCGTCTCTTTCTTCAACTGATTGGAATCATATTTAGTTATATATTTGTTTTTTGTTTTTTATGAACCTTACCTGAAATCTCCTTTTGTTGTTGTTGAATTTTTACTTTCTTTGTTCATTTTTTGGGTTGTTTGTTTGATTTTAATTTTGATTTTGTTATGAACCTTAAGTTGTGAACCCAATGTTATATGAACCCTATGTTTTGAATTTTGTTTTTTTTCTTTTGTGCGGTCTCAAATATTTTTGATTTTTTTAATAGTATGTTGTGTTTTGTGTTGTTGATTAATTTTATGTGCTTTGGCAGATTTGTAATTGAAATTCATGGCTGAAAGACGTCCTTCAAAAAGAATCGTGACCCAAAAAAGGTCTAAGATCAGGCATAATTGATTATCGTCATCTAGGCCAGCTGAGGAGGAGATTTTAGATATGCCGTTTGATTACTTGTTTAACAATGATCTGGTGGCACACACTTGCTTTGTGAAGGACTTTATGATCAGAGGGATTTGCAAGTTGAAGTCATTGGGTGCCACTATTGATGGATATTAGCAGGATGATATTGTGGAGGAGACTCGGAGGCATGATGTGATACGTGGCCGTTTTGCTCAGTATCCTGTGGGATTGCTGAATGTGTCTGCACGTATACTGTTCTATGTTATGACGCACATCCTGTTCCAGTGACTGCATAATCACGCGAAGGTGCTTGAAGGTGATTTTGTTGTGATATGGGCCATTCGTCATAACATACAGGTGAACTGGAGGCACTATATATGCATACTTATGCATAAGACTGCGAGATTTGGTTCATTCCCATATGCGTACCAGATTCAAAAGATATTGCAATATTTTGGTGTGCCCATCGAGACAGAGACTTTGAATATGCACAAGGGTTGGAATGCCATGTTTGGCAAGCTTCTGTTGGAGTAGTGTGAGATTGTGCACCTGTGCCTAAAGTCCCGATTAACGACGATGTACGTATGGATGATGCTCATGCTGATGGCGATGATGATGGTGCTGACGCTTTTGACATGTCGCTGCCCGACGTTCGTCCACCACCTCCTCCTGCTCTTGAGGGTGGATGGACCATTGATTATGTCATGACATCCATGCATTACTTAACACATGACTTTAGGGGGTTGGCACATGAGTTTAGCGGATATAGACACATGGAGCATCGATTTACTAGTCTGGAGACGAGGATGGGTCGCTTGGAGGTAGGATACAGACATGCTTCTAGGACTGTAGATGAATCGTTGTTGGTGATGATGATAATGAAATGCACTCAGATGATATGCATTAGGTTTAGGGTTCTTTTTTAATGTTTGTAGCTTTGTTCTAGGATCTTGATGTATGTGTCCTTTTTTTTGTATTCATCGTTTATGTAATGAAGTTTTATTAATGAAATGAATGTTTGTTAATGCTTATTGTGTTTATGTTTTAATTTTAGCATAATGTTGTTATTTTGCCGCTTAAAATGGATCCGAAAAGAGGCATTACATTTTACATGAGCAAATCCCCTCCCCAAGTTCAAATGTATGAGTATATGTCAATTGAATCATGCTTTGCTCATTCTTTGAGATAATTGACAATTTGGTATATTGGAACCAAGTGTCCTTCATTCGTTTGTACCATTAATTGGTTAGGACTATCCGTAAGTGTTATGAAACCCAAAAGATATTCCCAAAGTCCAAATGTACGAGTGTTATAAAAACTCAAGTGGACCCAAAAATCTGGTGGAGAAAAATTTGTACTTGAGTAGACCAGTATAGGTTACCCAAGTAAATCAGTTGAACTTGACTGTCCAAATTTTTTTCCACGATATTTTTGGGTCCAAGTGAGTTTCTATATCCATTCACGTACATTTGGACTTGGGGAGGAGATTATTGGCTTTATAACCCCTACCTTGCTTACCAATTCTGTTGTTATGCATCAAACCAAGTTTTATTGTACCAATGTGTCATTTAGCTATACGAATGGTGCAATCTTTATTCATTCCATATGTATTAGTATATTTGGACTATAGATGACAATTTGATAATGGACAGAAAAGAGGAGAACGAGGACAGCTGACTACCGCCTCAACAAGGTATATTTCAACCAAATACAAAATACAATCATAACTCCTTCATACATCTCACAAAATACAATCACACTTGTTTAATCCTCATTCGACATGTACGTATGTTATCACCAACTTGCTTGCAATGTCTACATCTACTCTGGCTGCTTGAGGATTCAACCTAATCCATCTCATTTTGTATTCTTGAAGACTTTAGTCTTCCTTTTTCGTGTACTAAGTTTGGATTTGGGATTACACAAAAGATTGAAGATACAGATCAAGAAATTGAATTTCAATTATTTGTAGAAACATATCAATTGACAGAACCCTTAGGAAACAGAAAATATCTATTCTAGTTCTATCATCAGCTATGGGTTCGAATTTAATTGAAATTCTAGAGAATGTTTGCTACCCTAGAATTTTCTTGTCCTGGTGGAATCAATAACTCTTTACCGATTGGATACCATTGTACAACATATACCTAAGCAATGTAATGCATGGAGAATACAAGATCCACGTATTGATGAATGTTCATGGTTGCTACCTTGCACACTGCTATGACGTGGTTGCATGATACCTATATGTTGTGAACTTGCCACATTGACATTTGCAATTCTTCAGGTCCACCCTCATTGATTGACAAGCTATGTCAGAAATCAACATATAAGTGAATAACTATAGATATAAACATGTGTTATGCATAACTTTTAGCATTCAAATCAAGTGCATATAATTTTTCTATTACCTAAGGCCTATAAGATATATACCTTATATTCATTGGATTCACAAGTGAACAAACACAAGAGGTAAAGACATT
Source organism: Gastrolobium bilobum (assembly GCF_033153095.1). Lineage (NCBI taxonomy): Eukaryota > Viridiplantae > Streptophyta > Magnoliopsida > Fabales > Fabaceae > Gastrolobium > Gastrolobium bilobum. Next base: position 19,312 of record NW_026898689.1, read on the forward strand.
TGATGCCTTGGCCTTTTTTTTTTTTTGAAATTGTTCAAAGGGTATCTCCCAGCCGAAAGCCAAAGACTAATCCCCTCGAGGCGGAGAGATCACGCGATCGTGGGTACAACCTCTCCCAACAAAGCCTTTTCTATACACGCGGCCAGGGATCGAACCCCTGTCAGCATGCTTAAAGGACCCAACAATCTACAAACTGTGCCGGGCTTTGTTGGTATGCCTTGGCCTTTGTAAACAAATGAGAACTTGTTCTTGCCCATTACTACTCTCTTTGGATTTTGAACCTTCTAGGTTCCACCTTGTGCATGTGGGAAACTTTGGTTGAAATTTCATTCCTTCTTTGATTGACATTTATACCATTGGGTCTAGGAGGCATTTTCTATGATGATATCTTCTTCTCTTAAACCTTTTGTCCATCCTTGTGATTAATTTTCTGCATATTAAAAACACTAGAAGGACATTTTGGTATCCATTTCATTTTGGGTCCATGAGGGTTAAGATTAATATTGATATGTACTTTAGTAACCCAAACCATCTTATTTCTCACATAAGAATTTCTTCTATGATAGCACAAATGAGAAATATGTCTTATTTTACCACAATAATTACATACAATATGTTTGCAAATTAACTTTTTTTTTCAAGATCAACTTTCAAAACTTTGGCTTTCTTGTTATTATCACTATCCAAACTATTATTTCCACAATCATTTTTAGGTTTTCCATGTACAAAAGTACTACTCTTATTTTCATTTTTAAACATGCAATATGAGCATGTAGGATTATCAACTATGGAAACTTTGGATGATAATTCCTCAACTTGATTATTAACATCAACGCAATTTTCAAAAGCACTTGATATTTTACAATTCAAAGATATTTCCTCTTTTTGAAAATCATATACATTTTTCAGATTCAATTTGATTTTCAATGAAGCAAATACTTTCTATTTTGCAAATTCAACAAGCTATCATTCAACTCATCATAAGCACATTGCAACTATAATCAAAATTGGTATTTGTTACCTCATGTTGAATACCATCGTCTTCACAAATAGGTTTTGAGCTTCCTTGATCACTTTCAATCCCTTGTTGGATGCATCTACTATCACTTTCTTCCTCCAATGATTGTTGCTCTTTTTGCTCTCTATATGCATCTTTAATCACAAACTCGTCATTGACAAGATAAATAATAATAAGAGTATCCCATATATCTTTAGCATCCAGACAATGTTTAATCTTAGCATATTCGTCATTATATACATTTTTTCTAAGTATTTTCATAGTCTCAAGATTGAAGACAAAACATCTTTTATTGAAATCATTCATGCATTCTTCTATTTTCAATTAAAAGCCTTTATCTACAAAATGTCACATGCAAAGATGACTTGATTGAATAAAAACTTCAATTCTTTTCATCCAACATTCAAAATTCTCACAATCAAAGAATGGTGATTTATCATATTCAAAACTTTCCATTTTTTAAAATATTTTTGGAAGCTCCAATAAGGATCTTTAACTTTAGGCGATTAAGCCTCTAATAGAGCACTAAGCTCTGATACCACTTGTTAGGAATGAGAAATTGAGTATTATTAGTTTTTTTCCCCACAAAAGTCCCATTCTAGCAAATTAGAACATATAAAAAACTAATCGATTAATTCAAGTATCCATAACATATAATCTATCACAATTATAGAACATATACTAGCAAATACAAGATATCAAAGAAGCAATTAAAGTGTTAGAAATAAAGAGTGTGTTTAGAGAATTATAAACACAATATATCCTAGTTTGGTCATCACCACTTGTGACCTATGTCCAAATTGAAGTTGCTTGATCAACTTTTTCACTAATGGTCAAGCTTCACGGGTGCTTGACAAATCTTTACAATCTTCCAAGATTTCGGGTTTTTGGATACCTTACAACCTCCAAGTTTATGAGTACTTGACAACCTAACAATTTTCTCCAAATTTACTTAGTTATTTGTCCACCTCTGAAACACAATGGATCTCATAACCCTTTCAACTCAAAAATACAAGAAGAAAGTGTTTGGAAATAAATATACATTCTCAAAGTGTGAGTCATGTAACTTGAAGCACTATGGGTATATGAATTTTCAAGATATGAGCTCAAGAATGTATGATCTTTGAAAGATATTGAAAGATATGCAAATGGTAGTGTAAAAGCTCTCAAATTATCCTTAAGATGTGTAAGAATAGTGATAATTCAGTTTTAGGGCCGTGAGGAATGTCTATATAGTGATTTTACCCAAAATTAGCCGTTTATAGCTGTTACAGACTTTCTGTCGCAGACATAATTGATTATCATATGCAGGTAATCGATTACCAACCTGTTGAAAGGTTAGAAATTCGACACCAAGAACATTGTTTCATATTTTGGGCACAACTTGAGTTATTTTGTTGAATTGATGTGATTTTGGTCTCGTTGAAAAGATAAGAGAGAGATATACAACTTCTATAAAGAACACAAGATCTAAATTCATCATCTTTGGTACGAAATATTGGCTGAAAGATAGTTTCATGGAAATCTTGACTTGATATGAAAGATATTTTTTCAAAATGGATTTCAATCACCTTTTATGAACAATCTTGACTTGATCAAAATCACATGCCTTAAGTTTTGTTGCTCATCTTTTCCTTTAAAATAATATATTAAGTAAAAGTTATTTCTATTTTGCAGCAACCTCAAATATATAAAGCCAAGTTTAATGGGGAAGTTTAAAGAAGTTTTTACCAGCGTTGTGGTTCTTGAAGAGGACGTTCAACATCATTTTATCATTAATTTTCAGAAATTGAGTTTTAGTTTATAATATTTGATTGATAACTTGTGTTATTAGATGTATGATTACGTAAATTTATTGTTCAGTTGGTAATATTCGTAATCAATTCTTTACTATATTAATCTCAATGTATTTTAACCATTGTGTCGCGTCTTTTGTCTTGTTTACTAGACTATTGCTATGGCAGTGCAATGAATATGCTCTCATTCAACTGTCTTGGACAACAAATTAGTAAATTGTATGATACAAAAGTGTGGTAAGATGAATTTTACTTTTAATCATTTTAGCAAAAAGAAATATGCAAAGTGATGCCTAATTGAAGAGACCGTTGTAAAATTAGAGAAAATAGAGAAGTTGAGAAAAGTGGGTGGCTTCCATCTAAATATGACCATGGTTTTATAATGGTCTAATTGTAATGGCATTGGTTGAGATTCATTTGAAAACAATTTTGATCAGAATCAACAATCTACTGTACGCTTTGCCATGTTATAGTTAAACTACTATAGAATTAGAATAACCTTGCGAAACTTTGAAAATTGGAAGGTATTCACAAGTTACGAATTGTCATTTTTGTTATAATTTTAAGGGAAAACGTTTGTCATTTTAACGGACACAACTTTGTATCATTTTAAATAACAACGTTGTTTTAGTGTATAATTGATGGATTTTTATATTCTCTCTCCTCTATAAAATTTGGAAAAAATTATACTTAGTACATATTTTTCTTACTACCTCTTACTACTAAATCTTAACCGTTGATTTCCGTCAAACTAATGGTTGTAATTTATTGGATTATACTTATTAATTAATTATTAATTTTCAATAAATTATAACCGTTAGATTGATGGAAATCAACGGTTAAGATTTGATAGTAAGAGATAGTAAGAAAAATAGGTAGTAAGTATAACCTTTCTCAAATTTATATCCTTTCAAAAAATAAATCCCATAATTATTTTAGCATCTAATGAATGAAAAACTTCTAACCTATCAGTAGATTTTTTCTATCTATTATTTTAATGTAATATAATATGATGATAGGTAGGTAGGTAGGCCCATACAAAAAGCCCATTGGGTTAGTTTTGCGGACTCGTCGGCGTAAGACCGGGACCTCGTAGCCCTATTCATCAGCCTTATTCCTCTCTGCTTTTGGCATAGAGAGCGCTTGCGCAAGCACCGCGTGTAGGGTTTCTTTCTTTGCTTGTTTTGGGGCCTAAAGTTCAAATCACATAGCCTCATCCCCAAACGCTGCCAACTGGGAAGAAGAAGAGAAAGTGTGTGTGAGCGAGCGAGAGAGAGAGAGAGAGAGTGGTAGCATTAACATATCCCCCAAAGCCAGCCATCCAGACTCGTCGCGCTTCCATCTTAGCCACGCACAACACAACGGTGTGTGAGATGAGATGATTCTCTAAACCCTAGCATGCGTAATTGATGTTTTGTTTCTTAGAATTGCTTTTGTGGTTTGTTTCAGATGGATAGGTACCAGAGGGTGGAGAAGCCGAAAGCAGAGAGTCCTATAAATGAGAACGAGATACGCATTACTACTCAAGGAAGGATGAGGAATTATATAACCTACGCCACCACTCTCCTTCAGGTTACTATCACTATATTCCTATCATCTCCTTTAATGCATTTTTTAACCGTTGAAATTTATCTCTTATGCACTCTTACCAAAAAAAATGGGCAAAATTAAGAGGGATTTGAATCATTTACACACGCTTGTTCTGTGTCCCTATAAGCGACCGTCAAAGGCCTTACTTTTATTGTTTGTTTGGTTCACTAATAAAATCTCGTACTCACGTCACATAATGGAGTAGCTGGAAGAAATGATTGCGCCAACGGATCTTTTGATTCTTGACTCAAATTTACCTGAAACCTGCTAATTGAAATATAAAATTGAACTTTGGCCATTCAATCATTAAAGAAAACCAGTAATAAAACAAACACTTTGCAAAATCAATGAAGAAATATTTTCTGGTAAATCCACATGTCTGATGAGAGAGAGAGAGAGAGAGAAAACAACAAGAGAGCCACATGAGTTAGAGAGTGATGAGAGAGCGAACATAGTCCTGACTCCTGAGAGAGATGATAGAATGAATAGCATCATTAGCATGTGCAAATGAAGAGAGTGATGGCCAGAGTGATAGCTTGTGGGTTGAGAGAGGACAATAATTTTCCCCTGACTTGTTATTCCCTAAATGGGGGAAAGTTTTCCTTCCTAGAAAAATTACTACTTTCTGTTACTGTATATGCCAAACTTCCATTTTTCCCCTTCTAAAACTTGATTCTATTATGACTTCTCCCTATATTACCCCCAAGCCAAACAGACCCTAGGGGTGAAAAATTAAAACAAGAATTTTTTTGCAGTTTTTTTTTTTTTTTTATATAAATATATTCCCCAAAATTTTCATCTCTGTTTTGTAGGATACAACAAACTTATCCCCCAAAACTCCACTGTTTGTGATGCTTGATAACTTCTCCTTTCGTCTCAGTGGAAGAAAAATTATATTCTGTAAATTATCTTATCATTGGGATAATCATCTTCCTCTTAGTAATTCCTTGTTGTTGCTTTGGCCTATTTTTCTCGGTATATTTCAATTTTTACTTTGTTTACTTGATCATTTTACATTGATTTTCTGTTCATTTTAGGATTGTCCCCTTTTATTTTTTATTTTTTTTTGTGTTCCATACATGGAAGTATCAATTTATAGAGTTAAATCATATTTTACTAGTTTTTAAATTTTTATCTTGCTCTACATGTATTTTCTGTAGGAGAAAGGATCTGAGGAAATTGTTCTTAAAGCAATGGGACGTGCTATAAATAAGACTGTAATGATTGCTGAACTGATCAAGGTTGGAGGATAGAGATCTTTATGTAATATGTTGGTAGTCTGCATTTGTTTATCTTTTGTGACTGACCTGTTTACTTGTTTCAGAGAAGGATTGTTGGCCTGCATCAGAACACTCTAATCGGATCAACTGATATAACTGACATGTGGGAACCGCTAGAAGAAGGCCTTCTTCCGTATGGATTTTGTTTCTTTTATGCTACCCCGTTAAATCCTTAATTTCTGTGTGTATGGGATTGATTGTTCTCATTTTGTGTTTTACTTGATCAGTTTGGAGACTACTCGCCATGTTTCAATGATCACAATTACCTTGTCAATGAAAGAACTGGATACATCCTCCACTGGGTAAGAGCTTGTGTGATGTTGTGTGACATCTGTATCTCTTGAGTGTAGTTGTTAGATGCTTTGTATTTTAATGGGCTTATTTATTTATGGGACATGCTCCTAGATCACTAGTTAATATTGGCTTCGTTAGTCTCTTTGATAAATCATGATCATTTATGATTTTTGATGAATTGTGCTCATAAATAAAATGTTTTCCCCACTTCTGGTAAATCACTTGTGCAAAGTTTATTTATTTTTATATTCAATACAGCTATAAGTTAGTAAGTCTTTTTTCCTTGCTGTTGTAGTTCTACAAGTTATGGGTCAAGATATAAGTGCTAAATATATAGTAATGCCATGGTGTTACTTTGTTTCAGAAGTAAATACTGTATTATATCTTGCTATGGATGATCAGGAGACTATGACTTTGTTGTCACACAAGTTTGATATTGTTTGTCAAATTGGGAATGGGAGAGGACAAAGAGGTTTTTATTAAAACACGTTTGAGTAAATTATTAAAGCTCTAATGAAGTTTAACCTCCCTTATTTCAAACACATAATTTCCTTGTTTCTAAAAAATTGGAAGCCTTGTCTTAAATTTTATCACGTACATTCCCTTTTTTTCTTGTTAAATTCTAAACGAAGGGTTGTTTATGTTATTTTAGAAAAAGTCAGGTCTGTATAATCTCATTAAACGTGGAGAGGAGCATGTAAATTTACTTGACATGTTTCTTTGTTTGGCATTTGACTTTAATTTGTACCCTGTTTTTCAAATACCATGTTGAGGACGAGGGAACATATTAGTTCTTTGATTTCAAGGAGTGAAGTAAATACTGTGTCTATCATGCTGTTGTACTTATTCCTATATGACTTTCGTGCAGACTGATGGAAGGTTTCAACTTCATTAACTTTTTAGTATATCAGTTTCTGTTGATTATAAGTTTGCACTTTTCATTTTTTTCCTCTTCTAACTTTTGGCTCCAAATGGATTCTATTAAATATTCAATTCTGTAAATATTAAGGTCCAGTCATGATCTACTAGTTCTGATTGTCTTCTGTATTATGTTTCTACAAGCTTCTGTACATGCAATCAGTTGTGTTGACAAAAAGAAGATTTTTTGGGTGTCTCAGTTAGTTTTGCTTACATTATTTTGCTAGACTGAAATGAAAAATTCAAGCAACAGTACGGTTTATACCTGGGGTGAATCTAGGATATAATACTTTGGTTTTTTTATTTATTTTTGGGGGTGGGGCTGGGGGGCAGCCCCCATGCCTCTCGTTAGACTGGTTGAGTTCTTTTTAATTATATTTATTGTTGGTATTTTAAGTTTCTTTTTTTCCCCTCATGCAGATACCAACCTCCTATTCCAGTTGATCAAGTAAAACCTTTAAATGAATATGAAGAGGAAGGAGGTGAGTTAAAAGTTTTTTCTTTTAATTTTAAAAAAAAGTGAAATAAGTGTGTTTATTATGGCATGTTTACTATAATTTGATCTAATACAGAAGGCTCACCAAGGATGCGAGGAAGAGGGCGTGGTCGTGGTCGTGGAAGGGGCAGGGGTAGAGGTATTGCCAAGTACTTAGTTTCACTTATTTCACTGTAATTGGCTGTTCTATAGTTATAGAATGTTCAGAAATGGTTTATTGAACTCCTTATTGTGGAATTTTTAAAGATGCAAAAGGTGCTTATTAGGATATAATCTTTTATGCTTAGGATTTTACAATGGGGGTATGGAAAATGGTGATGGCTGGGATGGTGGACGTGGCTATGGTGGCAGAGGGCGAGGCCGTGCAAGGGGTCGTGCTTTCCGGGGACGGGGACGAGGCTATGGTGCCCAGCCGGTTGGGTACTATGACTATGGTGAATATGATGCGCCACCTGCCCCACGTGGTAAGCATGCAAGTTCATGAAATTTAGATTTGTAGAAAATAAATTTATGTTGTTATGCCTAAATTACATTTGTTGTATTATCAGATGAAATATTGATTGATGCCAGGTGTGTGCTGGCATAGTGAATGGATTTGTGTTTTTAAATGTGCTATTTGCATTAGATGGTGCTTCCTATTAAATCAGGCTACGGAAGATACAGAAGAAAATTCATTTGAATTCATTAACTGTTTTCCTTCTTGTCTTTTTAATTTTCCTCCGTGCCTTTTATTCCTTCTTTTTCAGCATTTTAAAGTTCTCTTCCTGCATGCTACTTGACTGAACATTATAGTAATTTCTGTTTGATGATTTTGCAGGTCGTGGACGTGGAAGGGGAAGAGGCCGGGGACGTGTTCGTTATGAAGGCCGGGGAGCAGCTGCTTGATATATGATGTTGGTTATCATGTGTATGTTCTGTTAGATGGTTGTCCTTCTGCATATCATTTGCGTGATCTGCTAATATTTTGGTATTATTTGCAACGTTCAATGTTGCAGCCATGTTCCTGCAGTTTTGTTTTTGTAGTTTTTCTTTGTAACCTCTATAATTTTGCCTAGATCGGTAGGTGGAGTTAGATATATTTCATTTGTTTAAATACTTAAAAAAATTAAATTGTAAAATTTTTTAATAGGAATTATAGCAGTAAGTTATTTTCGAAGTTTTTAGGTGGAAGTTTCATTTCTGTTGAAATTTTGGATAGGAATGAGGCGTCATAGATTACTCTTTTTTACTGAGCAGTTGAAGACTCTAATTTTCTGGTTTTTCTATTCTCTCATAACTTTTTAAGTCTGAGCAAATGAAAATTTGAATTCTGTGTCAGCTACTTTAGTGCATCACCTTCATGTGAGCATCATTGATATCCCATTAATTTAAGTCATTACAGGAACCTTGGTTTACTTCAAAAAGTCACTTGAAAATTCCAGGCATATGTTTTAATTACAACATGGAGCGAGGAAATTAATAATATTATTTTATTTGGATTATTTATTTATTTGGTATTGAGAGCGAGAAAATCATTTTATCAGTACATCAGCATGGCCGGTGTTTTGCATTCCCTAATGTTGTGGTTTTCTTGGATTAATCATTGTATTATTCTATATATTCAATTATAGTTTTAGATGTTTTTTTGGGAACATTTTTTTTAAAGTTCATCAAATTTTTTTGTTTGGATTAATATTTCTCGTGTTATAAAAGATATTTTTATTTTATATATATATATAAAAATATGTATGATTTATATTATATATATTTTTTCCATATAATCTATACAGGATAAAAAATTATCTCTTATAATAAATAATCACATGGTTGACCATTGTCGCTTAGCAACTGAACACGTCACAACCGAAAGACAGTTTGTAAAGGTATATATTAATAAAAAAGGGGTGTGAAAGATTTGGCAAGTTAAGTATTCGATTCACTGGTCTTAAAAATATTCTTCGACGTACTCAACCCATTAAGGGAGAATGCTGCTTCACATCACTTGTTTATGGATTAGTCTATACAAGATAAAAATATACAGAAATTTCAAATTTTGTTGGTATCAAATACCTCAGCCAGCCACTTAAACGGGTACTAAAATTACACTCGAAGGAAGTTTGATCGAGAGTGAAGGAGAATGTACTTGTATCGTCAGCATTACTTATAGTTAGTTAACGGTGATGAGGGTCTGTACAATATTCTCTTCTATTTTCATTCCTTTCTTAAATTGGAAACAGGGAAACAATCATTCAAACAGATAAAAACGTAAACAGGTAATTGGTCTTCAAACAAAGGGATTAATATTTTTTATGTTACAAGAGATAATTTTATTTCTTACACATATATAAAAGTGTATAGAGCTCGTGTTTTTTTTTTTTCTCTTCTTTTCGACTCTACATGAGCTCTATATATTTTTATGTGTGTGTAGAAAATAAAATTATATCTTACAACATAGAAAAATTAATCCTTAAAATAGAAGGTTAAAATAACTACTTTCATAATATCAAAAAATAGAAACAACAGTTCTCGAAAATTCTTAACACAGTTGGTATTATACCTAAACAGAAAATGGTCTGGATATCAGCCGCCACCGTAGGCAGCAATTACAATGAACTTAAATTGGTTACTTAGATTTTTATGTGTTATGTACGTGCGCGGACATAGGTTGGAGTTACGATACCATTAATGAAATCAAAAGTTAAAATCGATTACACATAAAAAAATTTCAGGGCGCCTAAAATCATAAAGGCAAATGTACCGGGTGCACGTACAGTGTTACACTTCACAAGTTTTGAGTGAGCAAAGTGGTCGCCTTTTACCACTCAAGTTTATTGATAAAATAAAAATTTGAGTGGGTAGCATGATAAAATAAAAGATCAGACATGAAATCCTTCACATTAAATTGCGTGTAGTTTAAAATCCGAACCATGAACAAAACAGATACGTGCCGGACATATATTCTTCATCAAATAAACATCTTTAATATGAATAGCTTATTGAATTACTTCTCCATAGGAATTAGGAATTTTTTTATGCTTACATATATATTCTGTACATTAGGATAACCCATTAACGCCTATTCTTAATAATGAAATTCCTCCTCCAGCATAGAACAAAGAATAGTTAAACGCATGCAGAATACATAAATATCAAACCAAAAAGTTATACATTTTAATCTCCAAGTGATATAGGAATTCTGAGTTAGGAATATGACATATGTACATGGGTGAGTGTGTCTGCGTGCTCATATAGTAAAACACTCCATTTCTGCATAAAAAACGAGAACTATACCAAATAAAATAAAACAAACAATGAGCCTAGTTAGAAACAATGGCTACCGCAATTCTGCCTGGGATAATTTTGAATGGAGTTATATAAGATGTCTCCCAATTTTTTTTTTATCACAAATTAACGAAATTATAATATTCTTCCTATCACCAGTTTTCAGATGTGAGCTAGAAAATCAACTATACGTTCAAAATTAATTATAAACTAGTAAGAGAAATGAAAGATTCCACATTCGCCATCAACCCAAACTAAACTAACCATAGACAAAAAAATACATTGTCATTGATAATTAGCTAATAATAATTAAAGTGATCTCAGGATTCTCCTACAACAAGAGAAGGTAATTAGTTCCGCAAAAATACTCTAATTATTTTTCACAGCAAAATCTGGGAGTGACCCAGTAACTCAAGATACTTGGTAAGACTAAATTAACCTTAGCTACTAAGTTACTTGTTGAAGCTTAAGCACTCACCTTTTGTCCCTTTTTCCAGCATTAATGGGTCTTGTCACCCTATATATACTCGCAAGAGACCTATATTTCTTCATCTTCTTTGGACGAGGAATCAACTCAATATCATTCGCAAAATTCTCTTTATACTTCGCGGAAGTTATTTTGTTTGGTCTTTGATCAACCTCTTCACATGATGTTCTTTTCCCCTTGCCTTTAACATCAACATCATCGTTGTTGTAATCTTCATCGCTGAGCTGCATTAGCTTCTGAGCCGCTGCTAGAATGTCAATATCGTTGTGGGTTTTGCTTTTACGTGAAGAATAAGGAGGTTGATCTGCCATTGCGCGCAGTCAAAGAGGTGAAGGGTGTTTTTTCTTTCTCTCTAATGGCTTTTAAGATGGTTCGGTTCTTTTAGTATGTTTGGTGTAGAGCGCGTTTTTATTATTGAGGGTACGCGATGTATGAGTTCGGTTTCAGACAGAGCGAAAAGATGAGAAACTGCAACGTTGGTTCTGTGAAATTGTTAGGAAGTTGAATATAAATACATATTTACTTTTTGGCTTCAAGGTTATTGCATTGTTGTCGTCTAGTGTTTGTTTGTTTTTTTTTTTTCCTTTTTTTAACCCAATGATTACGTAGTTAATGCTAACCATTGATCGATCTAACGGCCATGCATTTATTATTGACTATTTTGTCAGCTATCCAACGGCTGGTTTTTATCCCCTGGAAACCTATTGTGTATTTTTTTTTTTATTATACATAACTTACTGTGTATTTTTGTTATGCTAGAAACTGATTTATTTTGCTTTCTATTTGAAATATTATATATCATTTTAAATCTTAGCAAATTAAAAATAAAGTATTTGATTGTATATAATACCTATGATGCACTGACATCGACACGAGACACGAGACACGACACACCGACATGTTAATTCTAAAAAATATCATATTTCGATACGTTGTGACACGTTTTGATATTAAATAAATTTTTTAATATATATAATATAATTTATATTTAATATATATATATAAATGTCCATAATAAATCATATAATCAATTAAATATTTAAATCTCATAACATAAATATAAATAAAAATAATTTTTCCTACTTTGTTAATTTTTCATGTTAAATTTCATAATAGAAAAAATTTAATTTATAAATTAATTTTTTTATATGTAGTTAATAAAATAAAATTTAAATTAAAAAAAAATGTGTCGGAGCATTACCGCATGTCGAAAAAAGTTGACTGCGTGTCGAAAAAATGTGTCGAAAAATTGATCACGTGTTTTCAAATATTGATCGCGTGTCGGAGCGTGTCCGTGTCGAACACGTGTCCGACACTCAAAATTTTCAAAGTATCCGTGTCGATGCTTGCTTGTATAATACCAAAAGGATATTTAAATGATATTTCAATTTCCAAAATATTAAATACTTTCTATTTACTAATTTACTTTGCATATCATCTCTCTCTCTCTCTTCAATCACATATCCGATTTCCTTGTTTTCTGTTTCACATTTCACTTTCACTTGCGCAGGATGCCAAACAGGTTCCAGGGCTCAATATTAGGCCTTGCAATTTGGCGTGATATTGTGGCCCAACCAGGTTGACCCAAGTCAAATGTCATATACCTGGTGGGGAATGAACCCAATAATTAGAATATGGATGGAGGGGTCCACATTGACTTTTAGAGTGCATTTCAACCATCTGATTTATTATTACGGAAATCCCCATGTAATATTGCTTTGAAATACTTTGCGATCACGATAAATATATCAGTTGTACAAGTAATAAAAAATAAATAAAATTATTGTCCTACGAGAATTACTTGCACTAAGCACTATTCTCACTATTCCCTTTAATTTGGACAGATCAAAATAGTTAGAAGAGAAATTTTTAATAATAGAACTAAAGTTAAAGACAATTGCAATTAAAAGTAGTTCAAATTAAGAACGCTGAGAACTAAAACGGAGTTTAAGATTAATAACGAAAATTGTAGCTAGAAAAATTCACCTCTGATCCTCCTTGAGTATTTTCAATTAATTTCAATCGTAAACTATCTCAATTATTTCAAACAATTCACCTTCTAATTAATTAGTTGGTTAAATTCTAATTTTTCAGTGACTTTAACCTACGTTGCACCGACAACGACACGAGACACGACACGACATGACACGCCGAAACGTAAATTTTAAAAAATGTTAAATTTTAACAAGTTAGGACATGTTTTAATATTAAATAATATTTTTAATATATATAATATAATTTATATTTAATACATATAATAACTCATATTAAATTATATAATTAATCAAATAATATATTTGCGTTAAAAGGATAGGCAAAAAGGAAATATTACAGCACATAAAATTCATGGTTGCCAATTAATTATCTTTGTTTTCTAACTCCGATTTCATTTGATTGAATATTATTTAGTTGAATGATTTGTCGACTAAGTGTATGATTAATTAAAATTTTGAACTTTTCAAAATTAATTCTATCCTTTCGAATTCAATCCTCATAGTAATTATAGTAATTTTTTTAATTTAAATAATAAATAAAAAAGTATATTTGAAAAGACAGATGAAGTTTTTGTAGGGCTATTTAGTGAAATAGATAGGATTAATTGGTGATGGAAGATTAGGATTGGTTGGAAATCTATGACTTGAAATTTGATTGGTTGGTGGCCTGCATGTCTTAGCCATTGGGGTAGCTTCTTTGGAACGCATGGGTGGCAGAGCCATAATGGTCTCTGCATTAATTTTCTTGAAAGACCCTATTTTGAATTTTACTTTTCTAATAACAACAGGGTCAAATATTTTTTATTTCCCCCAATGCCTTGGTTTCTCCTAGATAAGTATCTTCGCTCCTATCTCCAGCTTCATCTTCTACATTGACTTCATCTCCTACATTGGCTTCATCTTTTTCGTTACATTGGTCCACTTGGAAGTCACACGGATTCAAGTGGTTCATCCACCATGTTCATTTAACTCTTACATCATAATACTGCATATTCCATTTCATTTCTCACTGAGCCCCAAAATCTTAGGTAGGGTTCCGATGAATATATACTGTTTTTTTTTTAATTTTCCATTTTCCATTTCTGCCCTTTGACCGTGTCGGACACGGTCAAAATTGCATGTCGAGATAGCCAACGTGTCCTAGAATATTGACTGCGTGTCGGAGCGTGTCCGTATCCGACACGTATTTTAAAAAAAAAATGTATCAGTGCTTTATAGACTTTAACCCTTTAACCCAATTAGAACCCTAATGTCTTAGTAATTCCTTTTGGATTAAGCATTAAGCTTAATGAATTCTAAAAGTTTGCAATCCAAGTAAGCCTATGTCTGGATTCTGCAAGAACTGGTATTTTTCCCCTGTCAGGATTAAAATCTCAATATGCCTATTGTTAACTCTAACCCTCAAATCCCTATAAGAGTGATCAATTCGTACAAGAATATATAAATTTAATCCAAGGTAAAACACAAACAATCTAAGACAATTTATTAAAGAACAATTTAAACACAAAAAGAATTCACTTCGGATCCATAACCCTAACTACAAAAGAAACTAAGCCAGACATAGTTGGCTTAAACAAAATAAAGAAATAAAAAAGAATTAAAAGAAGTTAAGAAGAAGAAGAAAAGAAATCAACACTTGCAATCAATCGCCTTTTGGTTTGCAGGTAGTTTCTCCAAACTCCAAGTTTGATTTTTCATCAAAGACTTCATCTCATCTTTCATTGCTTCCTCCCACTGTTTGGCATCCTCCGAGTTCCTAGCTTGTCTTCCAGTGATTGGATCATCACCTGTAATATTCAGGGCACAACTATTATCACTAGCATAGAGAATATAGTTTTATAGTGTATACCTCTCAGATGGTCTTTTTTCCCTTGTGGACCTTCTCAGCATTGGTGCTTCAATTTTAGCCTCAGTTTCAGGATCTTCATCTTCAACCTCATTATGTTCAGCAACTTCAAAAATCGAACTTTCCACTCCAACCTGTGAGTTTACTGCATCCTCTTTCAAACCCACATACTCCACAATTTGTGGCTCTTCAGGATCTTTCGAAAAAATCTCATTCAGCCTAGATTCCTTGAGCACAACGTCTTTGTTGTAAGTTACACTTCGAGTATCAGGATTCCACAACTTGTATCCTTTGATGCCATCCTTGTACCCAATAAAGATACACTTATTAGATTTACTGTCAAGCATGCTTCTTCTCTCCTTGGGTACATGCACATATGCTTCATTGCCAACACTCTAACATGAGATACGCCTGGCCTTTTTTCAAACAGTGCTTCATGCATAGTCTTCTCCTTCAAGGCCGATGTAGGAGATTTGTTCTTCAGATAACAAGCAGTAGCCACTGCTTCTGCCAAAACTCAGCTACTGTTCAGCACCATGCTTTCTCCAAGAGATACCAATTCAATCTCTCTGCCACTCCATTTTGTTAAGGTGAGCAGGGCGTAGTCTTCTGCCTTGCAATCTCATTGCTCATACACAACTGATCAAATTTTGTTGAACAAAACTCCCCTCCATTGTCAGTTCTCAACACCTTGATTCTTCAGTCAAAATGATTTTCCACCAAAGCATTAAACTCGAGAACTTATCTAACACTTCATCCTTGCTATGCAAGAAATATAACCACACATATCTTGAAAAATTATCAACAAAAGAAACATAATACCTTGATTTTCCGTGTGATGGTACAGGCGTAGGGCCAAACACATAGCTATGTATCAGGTCCAGAACCCCTCATCTTTCCTCTTATTGAATCAAAAGATACCCGATTTTGCTTCTATTGCTGGAAATGCTTGCAAAACCCAAACCCCATAGAGCAGCTTGGAATTCCATCCACCAGCTACTTTGATGTTAGAGTCTCCAGTCCTTTTCCTCCAATATGCCCCAACCTCCTATGCCATAACATAGCAATGTCCTCTTCCGTCTGTTTAGTTATGTAGCTTTCACCACCGAACACTGTGTTGCCCAGCAGTTTCCACAGTTTACCATGGCTCTCTTCTCTTGCAATCACCAAAGCTCCCCGAGTCAGCTTACACGAATACTTGTCATTGCTGAAATTAATACCTGCATCTTCCATTCTACCAACATAGATATGATTTTTGGTATATCCCGAAATATGCTTCACGTCCGGCAGATTCTTGACTGTTCCGTCATTCATCTTCAACTTTACCTTCCCACTCCCCACAATAACATGAGTCGTGTCATCTCCCATTCTAACTGTACCTCCAGAATGTGATTCATAGGTGCATAACCACTCCCCATGAGGTGTCATATGGAACGATGCTCCGGTGTCAATGATCTAGTCTTTGCAGTCGCTATGACTGTCAAACGCCATGTACAGGTCCCCAACACTATCTTCATCATCCTTCTTTGCACCAGAACCAAAAGGTGGCAGATCATCCCGCTTCTTAGGAGGACCTACGCGTTTATTTCTAAAATTTCTCCTCAAATATCCAACCTGTTTGCACCTCCAGCACCTTACTTCAGATTTATCAAGGTACTTTGACCGTTCCCTCGATCTTCCTCTCTGACCAGACTTTGATCTGTCGCCACTCCTTCCTCTAACGACCAGAGCCTTATTATTGGTACCTTCGGAACCTACCCTTCTCATCTCCTCTGACAATAGGGCAGCAACAATTGTCTCGCATAATAGTTTATTGACACTAGTACAAGTTGAAACAATAATGTGCTCCCAAGAGTTTGGCAGTGGACACAGCAAAGTGCAAGCTTTATCTTCCTCATCTAGATTTATATCTATAGAAGAAAGTTGCGCACAAATAGTGTTAAATTCATTTAAATAAGCAGAGAAAGAATCACATTCGCTCATCCGCAAATTATGTAGCTTCCTTCGCAAGAATAGCTTGTTCACGAGAGACTTGCTTTGATAGAGGCTTCCCAGCTTTGTCCCGAGATCCTTCGTGGTCTTCTCAAAAGTTACGTTTACCAGAACGTTATCTGCAAGGCATAACCAGATCAGGCTTCACGCTTATCGATCGTCTCTGGTCCACGCCTTCAACTCCTTCGACTCGCCTCCCTCCGACGTTCCGTCACCGACAATTTTCGTTGGTACCGATGGCTTCTCATCTTCGATCACGTACTACATGTCCCTGTTGTAACACCCTGTATATATCCGGTAAGGTTATCATATCATCGTATTAAGCTACGCTTAAAAATGTAGAATATCTTTTTCTTTTCATTTATGATGTCATTATCCTTACCAACTTGCTTAATTAATCATTTAAATAAAACCATGCCTGTATGTAAATCGCAAAAGACAGCTAACTGAATACCTCATTAATTAAATAACATATATAAGTCTCTAGTCACGGAACTATAACACGTAGACCGGACAACCTACTAAGTTATACAACTCAACTCAATATTCACCCAAATAAGGCACAAGCCCAACAGAAGTCTCAACATCATCAACATAATAAAAGCAACTAAAAACATAACATCAGCAGAATATCCAGCATCCCACATGCCAGCAAAATAAACAGCAATAAACATCAACTAAGCTCTGGCCTCCTGCCGCCAGAGACATCAGCCCCCATAATACATGAACCTGAAATAAGCGCCCCAAACGTGGGATGAGATCACTAAACAAGAAATCTCAGTAAGGCAAGGGGTCCTCAAGGATCTTCCACCCCAAGCTCACTTACATGTGCAATATAAGTTCTAAAAGCAGTACTTCAATATCAGTTCCAAAATCAGTGCAATGCAACAGATATTCATGTCATGTGTGTTATAACTATTCTACTGATCAGAGAAATACAGGAATACGTCTATTACCCACATAATACCAGCCCATGTTGTACCCGCCCACAGGAATACCCCATGGCTTCCTGTTTAGACAGAACACCACATACATATCATACAACATTTACACTTAACAGTTCAATAGCATTTCAGCAAAACAATACATGAAAACACATCATGCATATGAACCATCCCCCCATGGGACATGGTAGAACAAACAATGGCTAAACCGAGGACACGAAAGCTTACCTTGCAAGCTATCTATCCAAGCCAAGAGTCCACAATACCTCAGAGTCCACAAACAGCAAAATCACAATCTGTTTTAGGACCAGCAAGCATATCATTAAACATAGCTCGTAAGCATAAACATAAAGACTACGTTTCTCTTTTTACGTTTTACGTCTTAAGGCTTCCCACAAAGCCACAAGCCCTAAATCCCTTGATTCTGACTTAAATTCATTATTACAGAAGTACCTCATCATCATACTAGGGTCCACAAACCCATACAAGCCTTCTTTATGAACAGTGCAGCCACTGTTCTTCGAAAACCCAGAATATCCCAATATATGTTGGGGGAATATCCGGATATCTCTCTGCCAATATCCAGATATCATATCCGGATATCAATATCCGGATATCGATATCCGGATATTTCGCGACAGAATGCAGTTTCTGCATTTCGCGAAGATATCCATCAACGGCCCAACTTTTACCAATTAAGAACGTTCAAGCATGCATTTTTAACCTCTTTTAAGTTCATAAACAAATTATATACTTGTTTAACTTATTAAACATGCCAAGACATCTATTTTAACCAAAAGAACTCATGATCAAAGGTGGTAACACTTACCCAAGCTTCAAACTCAGCAAGGGAATGCACTTGGAGCTCACTTGAAGCTCCTAAAGATTCTGACTTGGTCCAAACACGAAAATGGAGCACAACAAGGTTCTTTCCTCATAAAAAATGGCTTCTTGAGCCAACAAGAATAAGGTACAAGCTCTCAACCCACCCAAGCCATGAAGTCAGCCTTCACAACTCACACTCAGAAGCTGGCCATCCCGAAATGGCTTCCTCTCACCCTCACAAGGCTACACACAAGTGTTTGCAAGGAGGAAGTGTGAAGAAATCGAGAAAAGATATCAACTTGGTCTCAAAAATGGAGAAGAGAACCCATTGACAAGGTTTAGCAAAGCTGGTCAGCCACCCTTTCACGTAGGAAATAACTGAATGCCTAGGTTTTGTGCTAACAAGCATAAATATAGTCACTTAACACTAAAACACACAGTATTAACTTTAACTTCTACGCTTAGCATATTACTCCCAAACTCAGGATTCTTAACCTACTCAATTTTACAAGAATTATCATATTTTTATTTTATTTTTCGCAGCACCTTTCTGGTATGCGTTTTTCATAGCCAATATCAGTTTCTGGCACCAACCCTCATTATTTTAACTTGAAACTCGTTTTACAAGTCCTATATATTATTCTAGTAATAGTCATGCACTTAGTATAATTTTCTGGGATAATTTTTCGGTACGCATTTATATCGAGTAGCAGAACCGGTATCTGCACTTTTCGTCCGAAAAACGACTTTCAACATTATTAACTATTTTCTATATTTATTTAAGCGTCATAATAATTATTAGGGTCAATTATGGAATTATTTCCTAATTTCACATAATTCATTAATTAACTTCCTTAATTAACGGTGCGAGTTCTTACATTCACCCTACCTTTTTGAGGATTTTGTCCTCAAAATCAGAATATACCTGTCTCTGAAGTCGGGATACTGTCGGAGAAGCTCATCCTCTCGCTCCCAGGTACACTCTTCAGGAGTTCTTCCTGTCCATTGCACTTTGACCATTAGAATGATCTTGCTCCTCAGCTGCTTCTCGCCACGATCGAGAATTCAGAGTGGTCCGACGGGAGTTCTCAAGTTCTCCCGAACCTCCACATCATCCGGTTGCACCACGTGCGAAGGATCCGCTACGTATTTCCGAAGCTGAGACACGTGAAACACGTCGTGGATGTTGGCTAGGTTCGGAGGCAAGGTAAGCCGGTAGGCAACAGGTCCTATTCTACCAAGGATCTGGTATGACCCAATAAACCGTGGGCTCAGCTTCCTCACTCCGAGTGCCCGTCCAACACCGGTGATAGGTGAAAGTCTCACAAACACGTGCTCATCCTCACTGAACTCCAGTGGACGATGCTTAACATCATAATAGCTCTTCTGGCGATTCTGCGTCTGCTTCAGCTTTTCCCTGATCATCTGGATCTGCAGGGTGGTATCTTGGACAAAGTCCAAGCTAACAACTCTCTATCTCCAACCTCAGACCAGCAGGTAGGAGTCTGACACCTCCTACCATACAACGCCTCGTAGGGTGCCATACCCAGGCTAGCATAGAAACTGTTGTTATACGAAAACTCAACCAAAGGAAGGTACCTATCCCATGCTGAACCATGCTCCAACGTGCAAGCCCTCAGCATGTCCTCCAACGTCTAGATGGTCCGCTGAGTCTTTCCATCAGTCTGAGGGTGATAGGCTGTACTCAGTCTCAACTGCGTACCAAAAGCCTCCTGCAGCGCCTCCCAGAACTGAGATTTGAACTTCGGCTCCATATCACTAATGATATTCTCGGGCACCCTGTGAAGTCTCACAATCTCGCGAACATAAAGTCTGGCCAACTCAGTAGTGAAGCTCACCTTCACCGGAAGAAAGTGGGCAGACTTGGTCAATCTGCCCACAATGACCCAGATAGAGTCATAACCAGCTTCAGTCTTCGGCAATCCCACCACGAAGTCCATGGAAATGCTATCCCATTTCCATTCCGGAATCTCAAGAGGTTGCAGTTTACCAGACGGCTTCTGGTGTTCTATCTTCACCTTCTGGCAAACTAAGCACTTGGACACAAAAATAGCTATGTCCTTCTTCATGCCCGGCCACAAATAGCTTCTCTTCAAGTCCTGATACATCTTGGTAGCACCAGGGTGGATAGTAAACTGGCCCTTATGAGCCTCTGTCATTACCTCAACAGTCAACAGACCTCGAGGAACCACAATCCTCTTCTGAAAGGTTAACAACCCATCCTCATTCCAAGACACTCCGTCCTGGTTCTTCACATAATCAAGGCACTCTCTCTGCACTTGTGCCTCTTTGATCTTTTCCATGGGCTCGTTCTCCACTTGCACGGTTTCCATTTTGAGAAGTGCACCCCAAACAAGGAAGTCACTGTCAGATCTTGAAACTGCTCCATGATGTCATAATCACCCATGGTCAAACTGGATAGACTCACGGATTTTCGACTCAAAGCATCAGCTACCACATTGGCCTTGCCAGGATGGTACTTCAACTCAAAATCGTAGTCCTTCAGATACTCCGTCCATCTTCTCTGCCTCATGTTCAGCTCTTTCTGATCAAACAAATACTTTAAGCTCTTGTGATCACTGAACACCGCAAACTTCATCCCAAACAGGTAATGCCTCCAAATCTTGAAAGCAAATACAATAGTAGCCAACTCCAAACCATGAGTCGGGTAGTTCTCCTCATGAGGCTTCAACTGCCTCGAAGCATAGGCGATCACTTTGCCCAACTGCATCAACACACATCCGAGCCCCCTTTCCGAAAGCGTCGGTGTACAACTCAACTTCCTCAGCAGGATCAGGAAGGACCAACACAGGTGCAGTAGTCAGTCTCTCCTTCAACTCCTAGAAACATTCTTCACACTCGTGAGTCCACACAAATGGAGTCTCTTTGCGGGTAAGGCGAGTCAATGGCAGAACCAGCATGGAAAATCCCTTGATGAACCTCCGGTAATACCCTGCCAAACCCAGAAAACTCCTCACTTCGATTACCGTCTTGGGCCTCTCCCAATCTAGCACGGCCTCAATCTTGTTCGGGTCAACTGCATCTCCTTCTGCAGAAATCACATGGTCAAGAAACTTCACAGAATTGAGCCAAAACTCACATTTCGAAGTCTTAGCATAAAGCCTTTTCTCCTTCAGCACTTGCAACACAATCTTCAATTGCTCAGCATGCTCCTTCTCCGTCTTGGAGTAAATCAAAATGTCGTCAATGAAGACGCTCACAAACTGATCCAGGTAAGGCTGGAAAATCCTGTTCATGTAATCCATGAACATTGCGGGTGCATTTGTGAGTCCAAAAGGAATCACCAAATACTCATAGTGACCGTATCTCGAACGAAACGCGGTCTTCGGGACGTCTTCCGACTTCACCCGAATCTAATGGTATCCGGACCGGAGATCGATCTTCGAATACACACAAGCACCCTTCAGTTGATCCAATAGATCATCAATGCGCGAAAGGGGATACTTGTTCTTGATTGTCACCGTGTTCAACTGCCTGTAGTCGGTGCACAATCGCATAGTTCTGTCTTTCTTCTTCACAAAAATGACCGGTGCTCCCCATGGAGACATACTCGATCGAATGAAGCCTTTCCCTGAAGGGTCCTAAATGTGCTTCTTCAGCTCAACCAACTCTGGTGGCGACATCCGATATGGAGTCAATGAAACGAGCCCCACACCCGGCAATAAGTCATTGGAGAACTCAATCTCCCTCTGCGGCAAAAACTCAGGGATGTCCTCAGGAAATACCTCGAGGAACTCCTTCACCACAGGAATGCCAGTGATATCCTCCTGTGTCCCACTCACCAAACCTCCCAACATCACATAGCCAAAAGCCCCTGCTCTCAAGGCCCTCCTAATCTGCAGGACTAAAATGAACGGCGAGGAACTGGCTGTGGACCCACACAGAGACATCACCACTCTCTTGGCACAACAATCTATCAAAGCACAGTTTCTGGACAGCCAATCCATACCCAGAATAATCTCAAGGTTGGCCATCGGCAATCCTATCAGATCCACCGAGAACTCACGGCCATCCCACTGAAACGCCACATCGCGATGAACAATTGAGGAATCACACCTTTCTCCGGTGGCGGTGGTCACCCGCAACGGTGGAGAAAGAACAGACATGGGCAACTCAAGCCCCTCAACAATCGAGGTAACAATGAAGGAATGCGTAGCCCCGTAGTCAAACAACACATCAACAAAAGATCCACCAATGGAAATAGTACCTCTAACCAGGTTCAGAGCTCTGTCCGACTGCTGACGATCCAAAGTATACACTCGCCCCGTGGCAGGTGGCACCTCTGGTGCCGCTGTAGGTGGAAGGGGAACCATCCGCAATGGAACTGCCTGAACTGCTGCAGCTCTTGCCGTCGATGACAAACACTCTCTAGCATAGTGGCCCTCCTTGCCACACTGGAAACAGATAGTCTGACCGGTAGCACACGGCCCCAAATGAACCTTCCCACAACCCGAGCATCTGGGAGTAGGAGGTCTCGCTGAACTCCCCTGAGTAAAGCTCCTCTTGAACTGACTAGGCGCCTGCCTAACAACCAACTTCTTCCCTTTACCTTTGCCAGCAAACTTCCTGTCCTTCCAGGAAGTGGAACTACCAGCTACCTTCGTCTCAGCCACCTTGGCCTTACTCGAGTTATAGAAATCCTCGATGTCCCGACACTGCTGCACCAATGTCCCGAAGTCTCTAGAAGCAGACCCCGCAAGGTAACCAGCAATATCCTCACTAAGTCCCCTGCGGAACTTAGCAGCCAAGAATACAGGAGTAGGTCTCTCCATCCGGAAGTGCGCAAACTTCACTAGCTCATTGAACATGGCCAGGTACTCGTCAACAGACAGCGAGCCCTGAACTAACTGGTCGAACTCTCCCTGCTTCCTCTCCTGTGCATCATAGGGAAAGTATCTGCCCAAAAAAGCAATCCTCAAAGAATGGTCATGTCATAACATGACCCTGCATCTCAAACGCATGAGAGGTGTTCATCCACCACTCATGGGCATCGCCCTCCAACATGTAGGTAGTGAACATCAGCTTCTGCGGGTCGGTACACTGCATGACCCGGAAGATCTTGTCTAGCGCCTGTAGCCATCTCACCGCAACAATAGGATCATAAGACCCATCAAAGAAAGGTGGCTTATGCTTAGGGAAAGCATTCAGCCGGCGATCAATCACATCTCTATCCTCCGCAGGCATCGGGAAGGCCTGCATCGCCCCAGTCAGGTGGCTTCCATCTCCCATATGGCTCTGAATGTCGTCCTGTAGACTGGGTGGAGGTGGAGGCGGTGGTGGCGGGGGAGGTGGGAACTGACCAACAGCAGGATCAGCTCTCATCTCCTCCAACATGACCCTCATCATAGTCATGTTTGCCAAACGGTTCACCTCAAGAGCATCCTCCGTGGCCTTCTGGTTCGCTTCCCTAATAGCGTCCATCATTGCCACGTTGGCCAATCTAGTGGCCTCCTGCATCTCAGCCAATGCAGTCAGGATTGGGTCGGGTTGACCCTCAATAATCTCTCTTGTTCTCCTGGATCCTACCATGACTCTGCACAAGTTACACAAATTATGAGTTGATCATTCCCACACAATGTGATCCCATATGCATTATCATAATAAAACCCAACGGAGCAAACACACAAGACAGACACAACCAAACATCCTAATCATTGCAATACATACAGGTTTTTCCCTCGAACCATTGCTCTGATACCATAAATATAACACCCCGTATATAGCCGGTAATGTTATCATATCATCGTATTAAGCTGAGCTTAAAAATGCAGAATATCTTTTTCTTTTCATTTATGACGTCATTATCCTTACCAACTTGCTTAATTAATCATTTAAATAAAACCATGCCTGTATGTAAATTGCAAAAGACAGCTAACTGAATACCTCATTAATTAAATAACATATATAAGTCTCTAGTCACGGAACTACAACACGTAGACTGGACAACCTACTAAGTTATACAACTCAACTCAGGTACTAACATAAAGCAGCATGGACAAACCCCATATTCACCCAAATAGGGCACAAGCCCAACAGAAGTCTCAACATCATCAGCATAATAAAAGCAACTAAAAACATAACATCAGTAGAATATCCAGCATCCCATATGCAAGCAAAATAAACAGCAATAAACATCAACTAAGCTCTGGCCTCCTGCCGCCAGAGGCATCAGCCCCCATAATACCTGAACCTGAAATAAGCGCCCCAAACGTGGGATGAGATCACTAAACAAGAAATCTCAGTAAGGCAAGGGGTCCTCAAGGATCTTCCACCCCAAACTCACTTACATGTGCAATATAAGTTCTAAAAGTAGTACTTCAATATCAGTTCCAAAATCAGTGCAATGCAACAGATATTCATGTCATGTGTGTTATAACTATTCTACTGATCAGAAAAATGCAGGAATACGTCTATTACCCACATAATACCAGCCTATGCTGTACCCGCCCACAGGAATACCCCATGGCTTCCTGTTTAGATGGAACACCACATACATATCATACAGCATTTGCACTTAACAGTTCAATAGCATTTCAGCAAAACAATACATGAAAACACATCATGCATATGAATCATCCCCCCATGGGACATGGTGGAACAAACAATGGCTAAACCGAGGACACGAAAGCTTACCTTGCAAGCTAGCTATCCAAGCCAAGAGTCCACATTACCTCAGAGTCCACAAATAGCAAAATCACAATCTGTTTTAGGACCAGCAAGCATATAATTAAACATAGCTCGTAAGCATAAACATAAAGACTACGTTTCTCTTTTTACGTTTTACGTCTTAAGGCTTCCCACAAAGCCACAAGCCCTAAATCCCTTGATTTTGACTTAAATTTATTATTACAGAAGTACCTCATCATCATACTAGGGTCCACAAACCCATACAAGCCTTCTGTATGAACAATGCAGCCACTGTTCTTCGAAAACCCAGAATATCCGGATAAATGTCGGGGGAATAGCTGGATATCAATATTCGGATATCTCTCTGCCAATATTCGGATATCAATATCCGGATATCGATATCCGGATATTTCACGACAGAATGCAGTTTCTATATTTCGCGAAGATATCTATCAAAGACCCAACTTTTACCAATTAAGAACGTCCAAGTATGCATTTTTAACCTCTTTTAAGTTCATAAACAAATTACATACTTGTTTAACTTATTAAACATGCTAAGACATCTCTTTTAACCAAAAGAACTCATGATCAAAGGTGGTAACACTTACCCAAGCTTCAAACTCAGCAAGGGAATGCACTTGGAGCTCACTTGAAGCTCCTAAAGATTCTGACTTGGTCCAAACACGAAAATGGAGCACAACAAGGTTCTTTCCTCACCAAAAATGGCTTCTTGAGCCAACAAGAACAAGGCACAAGCTCTCAACCCACCCAAGCCATGAAGTCAGCCTTCACAACTCACACACAGAAATTGGCCATCCCGAAAAGGCTGCCTCTCACCCTCACAAGGCTACACACAAGTGTTTACAAGGAGGAAGTGTGAAGAAATCGAGAAAAGATAGCAACTTGGTCTCAAAAATGGAGAAGAGAACCCATGGACAAGGTTTAGAGAAGCTGGTCAGCCACCCTTTCACGTAGGAAATAACTGAATGCCTAGGGTTTTGTGCTAACAAGCATATATATAGTCACTTAACACTAAAACACACAGTATTAACTTTAATTGCTACGCTTAGCATATTAATCCCAAACTCAGGATTCTTAACCTACTCAATTTTACAAGAATAATCGTATTTTTATTTTATTTTTTGCAGCACATTTTCGGTACGCGCTTTTCATAGCCAGTATCAGTTTCTGGCACCAACCCTCATTATTTTAACTTGAAACTCGTTTCACAAGTCCTATATATTATTCTAGTAATATTCATGCACTTATACAATTTTTCGGGATACTTTTTCGGTACGCATTTATACCGAGTAGCAGAACCGGTATCTGCACTTTTCGTCCGAAAAACGACTTTCAGCATTATTAACCACTTTCTATATTTATTTAAGCCTTATAATAATTATTAGGGTCAATTATGAAATTATTTCCTAATTTCACATAATTCATTAATTTACTTCCTTAATTAACGGTGAGGGTTCTTACACCTGTCAACAAGCAAAGCCTCCACATTTAATTCCATAACTCGAACCCCTTTCCTTCGAACTTTTCAACCTCGATTCGTGATTGGCCAGTCAACAATCTTTCCAGATCAATTTCGCAGTTTTCTCTATACCAAGAAAAACCCCAAATCGCGAAACCCAAATCTGGCGCAGGAACCCCGGTCGCAAAATCAAAGCTCTTGATATCAAATGTTGGAAACTGACAATCACGCACAAATCGCAAACGAAAAGAGAAAGAGAGAGAGAAGTGATACAATGATTTACCTTAGTTTACCCAATATAGACTACGTCTAGCTTATTTTTACTATATTCATCTCACTGCTACTCGTTACAAGTCACTCGTTTTACTAGGTGAATATAAATAGGATTAGAAAACCCTAACAACAGCTATTCATGGGCCCAAGACCAAACTACTAAGAAAAAGAAAAATTACAATAAATCAGAGATCTATAACAGTACCTAGCCTCTAGCGGGACCCAGTTATCTTTCTGCTGACCCCGACAACAAAGGCCCAACATGCGAAGTATGAGCCATATCCAACATATCACAATGACTACTTTTATTCTGATTTTTGGATACAAGAGATTATATTCACGTTCTGCAAGAGGGTCGTGGAACATTGCATACAATTATGTGGTGGTGCAACGCTGGCATCTTGTCTTTGATCCATTCGATGATAATGTCAAAAACTCGCAGTGTGGATTCAAATTTTGGGTCTGCCTACAAAATTTACACATCGCATACCTCTGGAATATCGGAAACATATTTGGCAAAACACTCAAAATTGACCAAAACTTCATCCAAAAACCTAATATGGGTGAAGGCGAAGTAACAAAAAGAACTAAATCTACACGTATATGAACTGAATTTAGAATTGCTAATAAGGTTTTGCATGTTGGGTATGAGGGCCTTCATCTAATCTGCTGCTCTTGTGGTGGATATGGGCATAGAAAAGACCAGTGCCCCGTGATAGTGCCTAATTCAATGAAAATTGCTGAAAAGCCTTCTGATTCGCAACCTAAAAGCTCATGGAGCATCTGGTTAAGCTCTCTTCAATACGGATGAAGGGGATTTTGGTAGCTGGATGATTGTCCAGCGTTCTAAGAAAGGTCGAAGACTGAAAGCTCCACAACCACCGCAGAAAATGGCTGCAAATACACATCCAATAGTGCATAACACAAACGTGGATAGTGCTGTTAAAGCACAATAACCGTTAAGCAAAAAACAATGTGCATGGAAGCAATGGCGGACCCAGGATATTTGATTTAGGTCCGCACATTTAGTGACGGGGGCTGCCCTCGGAAAAAATTTCAATTTTTTTTAAATGCATGATCTTCATCATAGCCAAGTTTTCATCTTCATCTTCATCATAGCCAAGTTTTCTATACAGTACTCAACGGATAACCAAACCATTCCAAAGAAATAAAACAACCAAATATCAAAGGAGAAACAAACCAATAAAGGCAACATATCAGACACTAAAAGAAAGCATTGTCTAGCAATCCAACTCCATTAAAACTTTAAGACAAGCCAATTAAACGAGTAAAAAGACCACATAAAAAATGACCATCTACATACCTAACATACATCTCAGTTCCAAATAGACAGTTGAAGAATTCATGCTACCCTACTGCAATCAAGTCATAAAACGCAACAAAATAGTATTCCATTAACAGCCATATGAAATCAATCAGAAGCAAATATTCTATTCTTTGGAAGTTTTGTTGATGAGGGACTCTTGAATGTGAGGGATGACACCACCACAGCAATGGTCCCTTTAAGAAGGGTATCAAGCTCCTCGTTGTAAGAACTCGCACTGTTAATTAAGGAAGTTAATTAATTAACTATGTGAAATTAGGAAATAATTCTATAATTGACCCTAATAATTATTATGAGGCTTAAATAATTATGGTAAGTGATTAATAAGGCTGAAAGTCGCTTTTCTGACAAAAAGTGCAGATATCGGTTCTGCTACTCGGTATAAATGCGTACCGATGAAGTATCCTGGAAAATTATAAAAAGTGTGTATATGTCACTAGAATAATATATAAGAC
Source organism: Gastrolobium bilobum (assembly GCF_033153095.1). Lineage (NCBI taxonomy): Eukaryota > Viridiplantae > Streptophyta > Magnoliopsida > Fabales > Fabaceae > Gastrolobium > Gastrolobium bilobum. The sequence goes on from NW_026898689.1 coordinate 48,275, forward strand.
TTGTAAAACAAGTTTCAAGTTAAAATAATGAGAACTGGTGCCAGAATCTGATACTGGCTATGGAAAAGTGCGTACCGAAAAGGTGCTACGAAAAATAAAATAAAAATATGATAAATATTAGAAAAATGAGTAGGTTCAGAATCCTAAGTTTAGGATTAAAATGCTAAGCGTAGCTATTAATGCTTATACTGTGTGATTAAGTTTAAGTGGCCTATAAATAGACCCCTTCACACAACCCTAGGCTGATCCTCCAGCCTTTATGCGTGAGTTTTTGGTTGCTGCTGGTGTCTTCATTCTTGCCACCTTGTTCCTTCAAGAAGATTCCTCCATAAGTCACCATTTCTCTTTGATTCTTCCTCTTTCACCTTGTAAACACTTAAGTGAGTGCCTTGTGAGGGTGAAGTTCAACTTTTGCTGAGTTGAGGGTTCTGTTTGGAAGAGTTTGAGGGCTAACTTGTTGGTTTGGGTGTTGTGGAGTCTTTGTTCTTAGTTTGTGGAGCTTCTAAGAAGCTACCTTTGTAGGGAAAGAACCCATCTTGTTGGTATTTTCGTTCTTTGCCAAGTCAGTACCCTAGGAGCTGAAGTTTAAGATCCAAGAGCACCCTTTTCTGAGTTGTGAAGTCTTGGGTATGTTTTTGAACCTTTGATCATGAGTTTTATGGTTAAAGCTTAAGTCTTAGTGTAATAACCCTAAATTATGTAGCCACATTTATTAATGAGTCTTGTGTGGACCAAATGAATTAATGATAGTTATATGTGAATAGCCCAAGTTAAACATGATTAAATAATCTAAAAGCCCAAAACTTAATGGGTTGAACCCACACCAACTAATGGCCTTAATGGCCCAAACTCATAACTCTTGAAGTTGTATGATCTTAGACTAAGCCCACATTAAATTTAAACATAAGTAGCCCAACCTAGGGTGATCCCAACCCAAAGAGACTCCTTGGGCCGAACCCATCATGCAAAGGAATAAGGCTTGGCCCATTCTCTAATTTCAATGGAAAGCTAACCCCAAAAGGGCAAATTGGGCCGAACCCATTACCTAGTGTAGCCTTGGCCCAAAGTGCAAAGCATTCCCAATATTTTTGAAGCCAACATCGTGGGCCCTTTAGTGGTGCAACAAGCCCAAGTCCATGATCATATGATGAATGATGTGGCATGTGATGAGTGGTTGCCACTACATGCAACCAATAAGGAAAGAAAGTTGAATGAAACTTGGCCATTTCCAATGCTAGCCGTCGGCCATAATAGAAGCAAGAAGACATGAATTGCCTTTCCTTCTCCCAAGGTGACGCATTAAAGGATCAGGAACCAAGGCTTGATCCATTAAAAAGTGGAGCAACTTTTCTCCTTTCCCCTAGGCGCAATGATCATCATAAAAGGAATATGGCTTTCCTTACACACTAACCAATATTTCCCTATTAATGATTAAAACATTGAACCTTGTTACATGCAAGAGTCTCTTCTCCCCATGCACATCACTCCCCAAGTAATTAATGCTGAACCTTGTTTCTCCCTAACCAAGGCATGACATGCAAGAGTCTCTTCTCCCCATGCGCATCCCTCCCCAAGTGGTTAATGATGAATCTTGTTTCTCTCTAACCTAGACATGACATGCAAGAGTTTCTCATCCCCATGCGCAAGACAACCTTGAACAAGGTGAGAAGATTTGCCTAGCCCACACTCAACCTAGGATCTAACCCCTCCTCATCTAGGCATGATGATTAAGGGGACTTGAATAAAATAGATGACCAAAGGCCCTTCCCCCATCCCAACCGTACACACCCAAGGCAAAGGTCACACTCCCTCACTCACTCCAACTTCAACAAGAAACCAAAGAAAAAGGGCACCCTCTTTCCTCACCAAGGCTTTGGCCTTCTCAAAGAACAATAACCCAAAAAGAAACAAACCTCTCCTCCCACCTAAGACTTCAGCCATTAACATATCTAGGGCATAGGAACATCAAAAATACCTTTAAGCCTCCTTCATCGTCTATAGAGGAACACATGGAAGGTGGACACTTAGAAGATCAAGAGTGACATACTGGTGGAAGAATCACTCCATTGAACATCATCCTTCGAGGTAAGGTCCCTTAGACTCTATGTTCAAGATATGGATCTCCATCCCTCTTATTTTCTTTTCAGTTTTATAAGGGCTTAAAGGAATACAAAATCTTCTTCCCTCATTCGAATTCTTGAAAACTAAAAAGAAAGGAAAACCTTGTTAAGTGGGGCTTACATGTTAATCGAATTGTTAGAGTGTTATGCATGATCCATGTTGTTAGAATCATCTTCTAAGTCCTAATATCCTAAAGGGCTGAACCTAAATGTGATGTATGGACCAAGTGAGTTTTAGAATCACCTATTAAGTCTTATTATTTGATTAGGCCGAACCAAGGGTGCAAAGGAAGACCAGAGCATTGGAAATACCTACGTGGCCGAACTTGAACTCTAGTGAAGTAAAAAGACAAGACAATAGTGTAAGTGATTTATGGTTGTAGAAGTAGTTTCCCTATGGTTGCCACCCTTTTATGTAAAGTGTTGGTTAGACTGCAATCTGTTATATGGTGCTATACAGTGATGTGTTTGGAACTAATGTTTTGTTCATGCAAGATGTGTTATGATGGCCTGTGCACTAATACCACAAAGGCAACCTGACGAGGACCCTGGGTATTCGTCTGTAAGACCATGGAGAGTAATTGCCATGACAGGATTGGTATGATGTTTTTGAAAGCATGACTTATCTTCCAAACTATGTTTCAAATGTTTTCCATTCTATTATTGTATATGCTATTATGTGACTGTTGTAGGAGAAAGCATCATGGTTTGGAGGTTGCTCCAACTATGAGTCCTTACTGAGACCCTCAATCTCACCCCTCTTTGGGGATCTCCCTTTCAGGTAAAAATGACCAAGTGGGTAAGGAAAGGAAAGAGACTGGTACGTCTTGAAGATGATACCATGCAGTTACTTGTGGATAAAATTACTGAACTTTGTAATGAAGGACTGTATGAGCAGGCTATGATGCTGGTGTTGGTGGAAGTCTTCGGAGACTATGACTACAGTGAATCCTTATGGGTTGAATGATGCCTTTTAATTATAGTTGGATGACTGTAATAGATTATGCTACTTACGTTACTTTAGACATTGCTATGCGTTTAAAGTATTATATTTGGGTAATGTGGATTTAAGAGACTTTATGTTTCTGGATTATGCAATCAAGTCGGAAGACCTATATGTTTCTGCTATGTATTGTTATTTAAGGTTAATTGACTATGTTTTAATGTCACAAAATGGATTAGGAGATATGATTAAGACTAGGACTTCATCCTTGAACTTATGACTTATTAGATGGACCCTTAAGAAAGATTTAACTTGAGGAAATTTTTTCATAAAGAACTTAAAGGTCATTGCATTCGTGGTTGGAATTTTAGAATAATAGGGGGACCTAATAATAAAGCTATAGAAGTTAAATTATTAGAGGACTTAGAAATTAATAGGGATACGACGCGTGACATAATGCACCCTAGGTATTGTGAGGAAAATGTAGACGCTAAGAACACATGATTAGATGGATAAGTACGATTTTTAACTTAGTTGAAATTCTGAACTAAATTAATCCCCTATAACAATAAAAGTAAACCACGCTTAGGGTAAGCCTTCCACGCTAAGTACGAAGTTAAGCAATGTTAACACCTCAGGTGTGTAATTCGGGGTGTTACATTTAATGGTATCAGAGCATTTTCTGAACTTTGGAATAAAAACTATTCTCTAACTCCCTTTGTTATACCCTGTAACATATGTGCAGCAATATATCACCGCGTAGACCACCTACCCGCAACAATCCTCAAGGTTCCGAGGACATGCAAGGCCAAATCAATACCTTAAGGGATACCATCACACAGATGCAGACAAACGCGGGGGAGATGTTTCAGAATATTCTGAACGAAATAAGACGCAACCCTCACAACACAACCCATAACAACACCGCGAGCGGCTCAGGCACCGGAGGAGCCGGTGGTGGTGGTCCCCACCCTCCCCCGGACCATGGAGCGGCAAACCAGAATAATCAAGATCTACTGCTGACATTTAGGAAACACAAACCACTCTCATTTCAAGGAGGACACGATCCGATCGTGGCTGTACAGTGGCTGCAGGCCATGGACAAAATATTCAGAGTGATCCAATGTACCGAAGATCAAAAGGTGCTATTTTCAGTGTACATGTTAGAAGGAGACGCCCATCATTGGTGGGCTAATGCGTCTCAACCTTTGGAGATGCAAAATGCGGCGATTACTTGGGCCGTATTTGAAGAAATGTTTCTGGAGAAGTATTTCCCGATGTCAATCCGGGACAGCAAGCAAGGCGAATTCGACCGACTCGTACAAGGGACCATGACGGTGGACCAATACCACGCTAAATTCAACGAACTACTCCGATTGGCGACTTACCGAGGAACCATGCCCATGCCGGATTTTCTGATGGCAAAATTCCAAAGGGGTCTGTCCGCTAGGATTGCGGAATTGGTAGCTGGCAACGACACCTGTGACCTAGCCACCCTAGTAAACAGATGTAGAAAGGTAGAGGCGGTAGGTTTGCAAACAAGGAAGCCCGCAGAGACCAGCGGATCCGGACACAGAGCTCCGATGACTAGGAATAGACCATGGAGAGGAAAGAGCGGAGGCAGACCATGGCAGCCCAGGCGTGATGACCACAAGTTTAAGAGGCCCGGGTATCCCCGAGGAAACAGCAGCAGGGCTCCCAATTGCCCCAAATGTAGGAAGGCACATTTCGGAAATTGTTTGAGCGGATCGACGAAATGCTACAAGTGCGGCCAAGATGGACACTTCATCAAAGATTGTCCACAATGGAGGGAGCAACAGCCAGCAGCTGAGGCACCAAGAATGGGCAGAGTATACACGCTGGATCAACATGTGGCGGACCAGGCGGCCGAACTAGTTAAAGGTACGATCAATATATGTGGTGAAGAACTATCTGTTTTATTTGACTCTGGTGCAACCAATTCCTTCATGGCCAACTATGTGGCAAATGCATTTAACTTAACTATGAGCCCAATGCAGTCCCCAATGCAAGTCACCTCTGCGACGGGGGAAGTGACAACGTCTCACTTCATAGGTAGAAATGTAGAATTCAGATACAAAGGAAAGAAGTACAACCAAGACTTCATAATTCTCCCCTTAGCCAAACTAAACCTAATATTGGGAATGGACTAGCTGGCCAAACAGCGCGTAGTAATTGATTGTAGCAGCTGAAGTATAATAGTCGGCGGGGAAAGGATGGAGACCCCACTCCCCAGTACTTCACCGGTCGAATCAAGAGATTGTACTTCCATGCTAATAGCTGGCCTGGTAGGTGCAAGCGAGATGCCGCTGATGAACATTCCCGTGGTCAAAGAATTCGAGGATGTATTTCCTGACGACATTACCACCTTTCCCCCTGAAAGGGAAGTAGAGTTCTCTATTGAACTTATTCCCGGGACTGGGCCAATCTCAATTGCACCCTACCGCATGTCTCCCCTTAAACTAGTAGAATTGAAGAAGCAGCTAGAAGACTTGCTAGGGAAGAATTTCATCCGACCCAGTGTGTCCCCGTGGGGAGCACCAGTTCTCTTTGTAAAGAAGAAGGACGGGTCAATGAGACTTTGCACGGACTATCGGCAACTCAACAAAGTGACTGTCAATAACAGGTACCCCTTGCCCCGTATCGAGGACTTAATTGATCAACTAAGGGGTGCGAAGGTGCTTTCGAAGATCGACCTCCGGTCAGGATACCATCAGATCCGAATCTTAAATTAAAGGTTCTGACTTCGTAGTTCAATTGCATTTGGGTATCAACAATTAATCTTAAATTTCATATCGCCTCACCCCATTTTCTCCTACCCCAAATGAATAAGAAGGAACGTCGAGAATGGAAAACTACACAAAGAAAACGAGTTGGTAACATACAGCGGAAATAGAAGGGGAAAGAAAATAGTTACTTGAATTCCGGCATGGGATGACCATGAAATGGGTCTTTTCTTATCCTTATCTTTGTCCTTGTTCGCCGTAGTGGTTTTTGCTGCCAAAAGCCCTTTTCCTCCCTTTCATTGCTTAGTAACTAAAAATAAATAAAATTCAAAATTTCATGTCTGCACTTGCGGTCATGTGCCCATGAATAGGTTCGCCACTACAGGGAGGTATCATTATTGGCAATCAATTACCCTAATCATCGGGATCTAGAAATAAGATCATCGTTGGCGTGGTGGCGTCCAATGTCCAATATGGTTCACCACATCCAATAAATGTATCGTAGAAACTGGAAAGTTCAGATGTCTCATGATTATATAGAGACAAATAGTGTGGCAGATCAAATGGCTTTAATTGCATATCTCTTTGGTTGGGATGCCTAGATTTTGAACACTCCCATAGCAGAGTGCGAACACCTGGTTGATGATATTAGGATGGGGCTCCCATGGTTATGCTTGACTAAGCTATTGTTTCTTGCTTTTATTTTCCCATATGTATCCCATATGTATCCTAATTAGGGGTGATTGACCAAAGTAATATCATTTTTTAAATAAATTATTAAAATAATATAGTTTAAATGATATTTACCAAAATGATACAATTTGATAATTTTTTATCACTTTTTTACGGCGCAGATCCCAAAAATGTGACAGGGGTCATCATGTTCTAATGACTTCTAATATATGTATCACCTTTGTAGGGACTGCATGATCAAAAGTGTTCAAACTATATCCCTTTGATAAATAATTTTCAAACTATATTATTTTGAAAAAAAAATTAAAACCGTATTAAATTGATCAATGTACCATCTGTATTATATCAAAAACAGGCTTCGAATTCCAGTTACTCGTAAATATTAATTGCAAATAACTCTTATTACTGACAGTAATAAATATTTACTTAAATGAAAACAATTTCCTGCGTGCCACTCTTAAATATTGATAGCAATTAATTCTTAAATAAAAAAAAATTAATTGCTTCACTCTAAAAATGCGATTATGGTTATTTCTCCAAATGAATCACACTTAATTATGAATTCCAGTTGACCCATTTTTCCAATTCTTCGCATGTTCCTTTCACCTTAATTAACTCCCTCCATTATTTTTCTTCTTAATCATTCTCTTTTTTATGTTCCCCTCCCCAGCTTTTGTCAATCCTCCGTCACTGGGCAACCATGCACACATGATTAGTTTAAATTAAGAATGAGCATGTTATGTCAATCTAATAATAAATTGTAAAAAGTTACTCCTCCAAAGCTGCAACGTAATATTTTTCTCTAGTTCTCCCTCATCCTTTTCCTTCTTTTTTTTATTTTATGGTGCATTGATTCCATAATGTCTTATACATACAACCTCGAACTAACTCTATAGAAGTTTTCTTACTTTCAATATTAAAGATTTCATAATGCTCCTCACAAGTATCTCAGGAATGTCCACGACCCTCAAATCCATCATGTAAAATGAAACCCCACTAGAAAAAAGGCAACCTAAACTACACTACAAGAAAAGCGCTGTTTAACCACAAGTTTTTAACCACATTCAATTAAATGTGGCATAATTTTATAAAATATCCAATTTTACTACATACTAACAAAAATGTCGCAAAATAAGGCCCAACCCATCTCTTTCAATATTTCATAATTTCATAGTAATAGAAGGCCCGACCCAATCTATGTATCTCTCAAATTTTGCAGTCACTCATTTTTCTTTTTCTCTCGTATGTCTAGCACCGACACCAAACACCACGAGAAGGAGGACAACCCGCCGGCGAGGACGTGGATACCGAAGCTCAAGTGGCTCCGATGTAAAGCTCAATAAGGTTCTTGTATCCATTGGCAGAGAGAACGAAGATACAATTTTCGATTTTTGCACATTCTCTCTCTCAACTTCTTCTTTTTTGAGATAAATCTCTTAGGGTTTTTGCTTGATTTATTTTTGTTTTTAGTTGAATGATGTGGATCAGGCAAGGTCAAGATCGGAATCAATGGTAACTTATCTCCTTCGTTCGATCTCGCTTCTCTTGCTTCAGATCGGCTCATATTTTTTTTTTTTACTATTTTATTTATTTTTGTTTTTTATGTAACAGGATTTGGAAGAATCGATCGTTTGGTGGCCAGGGTTGCTCTGCAAAGAGACGATGTTCAACTTTCAACTTGTTGCTGTTAACGATCCTTTCATTTCCATTGATTACATGGTAAGTCAACCTCTTACCTTTGATCTCTATTCACCTTCAATAACAAAGCAAAATAATTTAATTTATTTCATTTTAATGAGAGCGTTATGTTTTTTTTTCTTTGTTTATTTAAATTGTAGATCTGATTCCTAACGGTTATCGTTTTTTATCATCCTCACTTCATATGTTCACATGACATCCCTAAGAAAATGTACCTTGCAACCCAGTTGGTTCACAGGCTTAAATCAGCAATTGGATTTTCAAATAGACCCATGGTAACTTTTACTCTTAAGATTCGTGCCACTGCATCATCAATCCTGCTCATTGGGATAATGTTGTTCTTCACTTGATAGGTTAGGTCATCAATGAACTCCGTGAAGTTATAGGGAACCATAATTTGTAAATAATGCAAATGTTAAAATAAAATGTAAATTCATAATATTATATTCCCAGATTCAAGAAACATTTTATATCTCTTTCTTATTATTTTACTCCTTCAAAATGACAACAATATTTACCATATCAATTCCAGCACTGACACCAGCTTGAACAGAGTATGAATAGTTAGCATGAGGAGGAGAGGTAATACGGTCAATACCCTGCCAATCTGATATGACAAAACTCTGAAAGATAGGAGAGAAAACACATCATAAGAAGCATCTTTTATTTTTATTTTATTTTTTCTTTTCTCTTTTCTGACTTATGCACTTCAATTTTTATCAGCACTTGATATCCAATTTAGAAAGTATAAGTCAATAAAATCACTTTTGTTTTTTTGGCTTATGGATTTAAATCTGTGAAAAAGATGTTACTAATTTTTTTTACTCGAGCTGAATCAGTTGTGTAGGAGAAGTTGAGCAGCTGAGGTTAAAGCAGAGGATTTTGATGAAAAGCGGAGAGAAGCATTGAGTAAGATATTGGACATCAAAGATAGTAAAAGTATATTTTTCTAAAGAACATTAATTGGAGGTTTTTTGTTGATATGCATTGGTATATTTACAACATTGAATCTCTCCCACTCTCCTATATGTCTCTTGATGGCAGACTGTACTTTTCATGTTACCTTCTTGTTTATTTATCAGTATAATTCTTCTACCTTCCTTACTCAGTTCTCTTGTGATTGAGCCTTGTTGAGGTATCTACCAAAACAAACAGAAAACCAGAAAATCATGTAATCTATACTTTGTTGCTTTGTGATTAGCAGTATTAGCCCCAATGGCTGCCAAGTAACTTTCTGAGGAAAATCTAGAAGGCTTAAGGTATATGTTCAAACTGTTCAGACTGGTGGAATCACTATTTACAAAGTATAATTATGGAACAACTTCTTTCGATTCTATTTTTATTTTTTCTTTATTTTTTGAATTATCTCTGTTTCAGTCCTTCAACATGAATTTCATTTATCCCCTTTGGAAGAAATTGGTTTCGATTATGGAAGCTCAAAACCCACAGTGTGGGGTAATTAACCACCATTTAGTTGTAAGTTACTAATTTTTCTTGATTTATAGTATCTCATTTTTTATTTAATTTAATTTTAATGATATATAAAATTGATATATGTTCAGTAATGTTTACATTATGTTTGCTAGCTAATTTCTGTTTACTTCCTTCACACTTTAAAATGAAATAATTGTGGTGCAAGAACTGTATGCTTTCTGGATTCTTATTTTGGAGAGTTATTATCTTTATATATTCTCCATGTCTTTTCAAAAACATTCATTTTCAAATAATTAGGAAATTCTATTATGAGAAGGGTCATGTTGTTGATGTCGATGGCATTGGAAATTCTATTTAATTGTTGGTGTTTTCTTAGATAGGAGGATTAGAAGGATATTTTTTCACTCACTCACTCACTCATTCACACACACACACACACACAAGGCTTAAATATTTGTTTTATAGATCTCTTCTTCCAAGTTTATTTTAGAATTTAGATTTACTTATTCTAATCCTTCCCTTAATTAATTATATGTTGAAGTTATTACATTAATTGATCTAATTATATACCTTTAATTGGTTCGACCACTTATGCAAATTAACACGATGAATGTTGTGTACTTCAAGAATCACATGTACGTACTAGTTTTGCCTATATATTATAATATATGTTTTAATGCTTGTGCTTGATATGCTAAGGTTCTTCATACAAGAGGATTGTTACGTACGAACGTGACATGAATGCAAGGCATTTGATATTGAAGACAAACTTGTACACTGATGAACTCCTTGGAATCTCATTCTTTCTCAATAGCTTCCCCATGCTAGAGTCTCTCACCTTTGAATTAGGCCTAGGAAGAAATTTGGATGTGAGTATCTCTCTCTCTCTCTCTCTGTCCATGTATTTGTGAGTAAGCTATCATGAACAAGCTCTAGATTACTTAGCGGAGACTCTAATACCATATAGTGATCCAACTCTCCCAAAAGTAGTTTAACTTTAAAGTATTTGGTGAAGGACACGAATGATTTTATTATATCTCTAACTTATATATACATTAAGACTTGATTTGTAACATTTGTCATATGGTTGTATACATTATAGGTTGATGAATATCAATTGGATGTTGACTATCAGAGAATATGGATGGCCAATGTAACTATTTATGAATGCTTGATATCTTGAGGCCAAAGAGAGGAATGGTTCTCAATCCTTCCTATCATGGGGTAGCCAGCACATTCAGCAGCCTTAAAAATATACTTCAAAGTTCAGCAAGCTCAGCAGTTTTTCTATATTTTTCTTAAATATGGTGTTGACCCATGTGGGCATTCTTCATAGACTTAAGGGGCAGAATTTTAAGATCTATGCATAGTTGATTTTGTGGAGTCATTTAAGGGAAATATAAAAAAAAAATAACTATATTATGGATAGTGCATAATTATAAAGGTTAATAAATTGTTTTTAATATTATAAC
>NW_026898690.1:0-58806 GCF_033153095.1 Gastrolobium bilobum
GTCCTCAACAACAATAGGCCAGAAGGAGCATCCTCTGCAAAGCCTATCACCTTCTCTGACCAGGAGGAGGAGAGTGAGCCTTTAGCAAAAAGGCTGAAGATTGGAAGGAAGTCAGCACCAAAACCAGCTGCAAAGGAGACGTCCCCAACCAGCTCAGACTCTACATTTTCTGACATTCCATCCCCACCACCTGCTCACTCTCCACCAAGACAAATCGCCCCACAACCCTCTCCTTGGCAGCAACAAGGAGAGGGAAGAACAGAAAAAATAGCAGCATCTGCTGCAGAGACATTAGTGGTTGAGCAAGAGGCTCAGCCACAGAAGAAAAATGACAAAGGAAAGGAGATTCTCACAGAACCCCCTAAGAAGAAAGCAAAGACAACAGGCCCCAGGCAGATCAATCTAGGAGGTCCTCTGTCATACCCTGTCATCCGTCTCGATACATCTGGGGATGAAGCTCTTGCTAGAGCTTTGGCAGAAGAAGAAGGGATGGCAATTCCTCCGCTGATGGAGGAACAAGCTGAAGCCATGCCCTCCTCATCCAGACCACCGGTGGATGAGCCCAACCCAACACTTGTCATACCTTCTGCTACTAGAAACCACCCTCCTCCCTCACAACAGCAATCCCCATCTCAGCCAGGAAAAGATCCCAAATTGGGATTGCTGAGATCTTTGAAATGTTGGAGGAGAAATTAGAAAAATGGTTTCCAGCCAAGAAGTCTGTTCCCCAACCTGATATGACAAGCACTAATGAAGAACTGAAAGCTCTAAGGGACGGGCTGGCACAGCTATCATCTGCCTTCAACACCTTCCAACAACAGCAGAAGGAGAAGAAAGAACAACAGCTCAGCACCATAAAAGCAGCCATCAAGGAAGCCAGTTCTGCATCCTATGAATCAACACTCCAAGCAATCCAAGGAGAAATTGCTAAAGCAGCTAACTCCCTAATCCTTTCCAAATCTATGCGCAACCACACATCAGAGCTCTTACTCAACAGGCTCGTCTCCAAACAAGCTGAAGAACGTAAGGAAACCAAAGAAGCCATCAGGGCCTTTGGAAACGTACCTAGAGAGGAGAATTTGTGAGTTGGAAATGAGACTGTTGGATGTTGAAAAACAAGTCATCCATTTTCGCACTGGCAGAACCATGATGAGGTCCATCATCAACTCCCTGATTGCAATCATCAGCGATCTACTGAAAGATACTGAAAAATGGCTCCCTGTAAATGAAGTCCGCAGATTGCAAGACCTGCTCAGGAGATGACCATTAACCCAGGAGGAAGTTGATGAAGACAAAGAAGCTGAAGCTGCAAAGAGGAACCCTTGGGACAGAAGACCTCCCCAATGAAAAAGAGAAAATCCTCCTATCTAACTTAGCTTAGTTTATTTTCAGTTTTGTTTTAATTTCGTTTCCTTTCTGTTCCCTTGTAATTAATTTTTTTGAAATAGAAAAGACCTTTTTTTGATCAAACTGTTTGGTATATGCATGCATTTCAGTTATAGTATTAAGACTGCCCAATTCTTTTGGATTAACTAACATACATGAAACACAAAATCAGTGACTAATCATGCTTGTTCTTTCTCTGAGTACTTGAAAATAGAAATAGTGCAGGGAATTTAATCCTCAGATTTTTGAAAGAAGCTGATCTGTGTGAACTCAAACTGGTAAGGATTGGAAAAATGCCAAACACCTACTTCTGAGAGCGTTCCAGAGGTGTAACCACAATGAAACTTCTCAGCTTGCCTTAATGCTGTAAGTACTGCTAAAGACAGATGAATTCTGCTGTCAAGGATCAAAATAGAATCACACACTCACCTCACCTCCATCATACACCATCTAGTCAATCAGAAAGAACAAGGAACGTACTCAACAATGAACAAAAAAAGGACAGAAGAAAAACAAAGAAAAAGGGGAACAACCATTCAAAAGAATTCAAGAAAAACCAGAAAACCTTCCTCCAAAAGGGGAAAAAGGTTCAAGAAAAGGTGTTCCCTCAAAACAGAAAAAGTCCAAGTTCAAAGGCACAAAAGCTAAACGTTCTTTGATCCCACAAATCAGACCACCACTTCTTCCACATTTCCATACACATACCCATCAAAGAATCCTTGGAACGGAAGACAGTTGTACTTCATAGGAACGCAGCAGAAAGGCAAGTTCTAAAGAATCACATCCAGGAATGGACAGAGAAAACACCAACCCATGAGTGATAGTAAGACAAAAGATCAGCAACCTTATCTTATCTGGGGACAGAATCCTCTTACTGTTTACTATGGAGAGTAGTTCATTTTCTGAAAAGTTCATGGTTGCTCACTAGCTCAAGTTCCTTTCTGTTATGCTATTCTTTTAAATTGGGCAGACCAATACAATATTTCTGAGTTGTTTGAGGACAACCAACAGTTTAGTTTTGGGGTGTTTGATGAGACGTAAATTCATTCCCATCTAAGCCCATTTTGATGGCAAAATACCATATGTTCCCTCATCTGATGAGCAACTTCAGCATGAAAATCACTTGTTTTACACATTTGTGACAAAAACACAGTGGGGGAACGAATGCTAACGTATTCCTTTAAAATATATTAAAAGGGGAACGGACTGAGACGCATTTAATGCTCCTGCTCCATTCATTTAATGCTTCTGTACACTTTGCAGGTAACGTAGATTAAAGACTTCTAAAAAGCATGGCAGCGCACCAACTGAGCAGCTAGAAACGTGAAGAGCAGAGAATCAAGAGTTCTCATTGGCAGAAAACAAAAGCAGAGCATGCGAAGGTATGCAAACAACGGCTAATCATCACCAAACCCTGTTCCATCCAGCAATTCACGCAAGCTTCACACTCTGCTGCCACAGTCCCGTCCCCTCATTCAAGCAACTAGCTCCAAAGGAATTACAGTCTTGCCACTCCTCTTCCAGCTATAAATAGGACCACCCTCACACAAAAACATCATCGAATCGTGGAGGGTTTGCAGTCCGAAAGGAAGAGATCACTTAGTAGTAGTTAGTAACTTAGTTTAATTTTAAGTTGTAGCTGTAGTTAAGTGACAACCCCTCTTCTCTTCTCTTCTCTGTAAACAACCATCAAGACTCCTCACGAGCAAATACCCATCTTTCTCTATTTTACGTTTCTTTTTGTAAACTGTCTTTTAAATTAATATAAGTGTTTTTCTCTTCGTTCCAATTGTTATCTCTTGACTGAATCTCGGGTCTATGTGATCTCAGTTGAGAATAATTATGTTTAAACTATTAGCCATGAGCTGAACTATCTGTGAAACGGGTAAACTGTGAAAATCTTAAAGAACTGTTTTCAAAACTATTGATTGAAGCTTTTTGTATTTCTTTGGCTAAGTAAGCTATATTCATTGTGCCCAAATGAAAATTGGGTACATACTGAGAAAGGAACTTCCATAAGGAAGGGATTTCAGATAGCTTAGCCATTGGGGGAAGGTAGATATCATGGCAAAAACGCTACTGGTCACCTTATGAATAATGGGCCAACTCGTCCATTTTAAGGTTCTGAACTAAGTACATGTTGGAATCAAGGGAGCCATAGGAATATGGAAACTTGTGAGCCATCTAGACCATGAGCTGAGGAATCAGACTTGGCAGGCAAAGAAACTGGGACAAAGCCAAAAGGTGCTAAGTCTTGAGCAGAGGAAAACAGCCCCTTTAAGAGTGAAGCAGTGAATCTGTTCCTTCTGTTAAACTGTTTTAACCACCACCCTGTTGTCTCTTGATTATAGTTATTTCTGTTTTAGTAGTTTTTATTTTATTTTATTTATTACTTATAAAATCTCCAATGATTATTATCTCACCTTCTTCTAAACATGAAGGATCACATACATAACGCAGCGAGCAACTGTTTGCCATCAGATTGAACCTACTGTTCCTGAGGAACGTTGTCAAGACAGTAGGGAACGTTTGACCAGACAGTTCATTTACTAACTTTTCTTCTCATTTTCATTCTTTACAAACAGTGATAAAACAATAATTAGCACTTTATCCTCGTGGGAACGATAATTTGGGCATTAATACTCCCTTTATTACTTGATGCGTGCACTTGCACACTTGGGTTGGAACTAAGGGACGAATCTGTGTTCTGCAAGAACAGAGGAACATCCTCTATCAGAACTTATATTTTTCCACCATCAGCAAACCACCCAACAACAGCAGTCTTCAAATTTCCTTGCTGGAACCGGCTTCGTCATCATGTCGGACCAATTTTGGTCAGTGTGCACCTTGACGAGTTCGAGCTCTCCACCTTCCACCACATCCCGGATCCAGTGATACCTCACATCAATATGCTTAGTGCGGGAGTGATAGGTCAAATTCTTCGCAAGATGGATTGCGCTTTGATTGTCACAACCCAGCTCGTACTTGTCTTGATTATGGCCGAGTTCCATGAGGAACTTCTTCATCCACAACATCTCTTTGCTTGCCTCAGTAGCGAAAATGTACTCAGTCTCAGTTGTCGATAGTGCAACACATTTCTGAAGTCTTGATTGCCAAGAGATAGCTCCTCCGGCAAATCTAATCAAATATCTTGTAGTCGTCTTCCTCGAGTCGGCGTCTCCCCCTAAATTAGAATCCGAGTAGCCTTGCAACTCAGCTTTGCCTTCTCCAAATCGGAGACATAAGTCGGTCGTACCTCGGACGTACTTGAAGATCCAATTCACTGCTTTCCAGTGCTCTTTGCCGGGGTTTGACAAATACCGGCTTACCATTCCAACAGCATACGCCAAGCCGGGTCTAGTGAAAACCATTGCATACATCAAGCTTCCGACAGCGGATTGGTACGGGACCTTCATCATCTCATCTTTGTCTTCATCAGATCTCGGACATTGCTTCTAGTTCAGCTTTATGTGTCCGGCAAGGGGGGTGCTCACTATTTTGGCTTTGTCCATGCTGAATCTCTTCAGAATCTTCTCAATATATTTCTCTTGACTTTGCCACAGTAGCTTCTTCTGTCTATCTCGGATGATCTTGATTCCGAGAATCTGCTTTGCAGGGCCGAGGTCCTTCATTGAGAAGGACGAGCTCAACGCCTTTTTCAGGACGGCTATCCTCGATTTATCTTTCCCTACAATAAGCATGTCGTCAACATATAACAACAAAATCAAAAAATCTTCGGCCTCATACCTCTTCACAAATACGCAGTGGTCAGCTTCTGTCTTTTCAAACTTATGATCAGTCATGAATGATTCAAACTTCTTGTACCACTGCCGAGGTGCTTGCTTCAAGCCATAGAGGCTCTTCTTCAACCGACATACCAAGTCTTCTTGGTCTGGAGCTCGGAACCCTTTAGGTTGTTCCATATATATTTCTTCTTCTAAATCATCATGAAGAAATGCCGTCTTCACGTCCATTTGTTCTACCTCGAGGTCCATTGAAGCAGCCATGGCTAACACGGTTCGGACCGAGGTCATTTTCACCACAGGAGAAAAATCTCCTCAAAATCTGCTCTTTTCTTCTGATTGCAGCCTTTCACTACAATCCGGGCTTTGTATCTCGGCTTTTGCCCGTTCTCTTCATTCTTAATCTTGTAGACCCATTTATTTTTCAAAGCTCGTCTTCCTTTAGGCAACTCGGTCAGCTCATAAGTCTGATTCTCGTGCAGAGACTTCATCTCATCTTGCATTGCCTTTTTCCATTCTTCTTTCTCTGAGCTCGTCACAGCCTCATCATAACTCTGAGGCTCATCGTCTTCAGCAACAGCGGTGTATTCATCAGATGAGTATCTTGTAGAGGGTCTTCTTTCTCGAGTTGGATATCTCGGTTGTTCTTTAGTTTGAGAACCCGGTTCATCATTCTCATCCCGGATCTCATCATCAACTCAAACCTCAGTGTCTTGGTCATCATCAGCTTGTTGTTGATCATCATTTTCTTGATTTTCTTGATTTTCTTGATTTTCTCCCCCTGCTTTAGCTCGAACAGGAGGATTGGGTTCTTTGCGTCTGACAGTAACTCGGACTTTGGGCTTCGAGATGTCATGAATGTTCTCATCTTCATGAAAGATCACATCTCGGCTTCTCACTATCTTCTTATTGATTGGATCCCAAAGTCGGAACCCGAACTCACATCTCGGCGAACCAAGATAGATGCATTCTTTTTTCTTCGCATCAAGTTTTGCCCTTTCATCTTTAGGGATATGACGAAAGCTCAGCATCCAAACACCTTCAATTGATTATAGGCCGCTTTTCGACCTGTCCAGACTTCTTCTGGAATTTCTCCTTCAAGTGGCCGTGATGGTGAGAGGTTGATCAAGTCAACAGCTGTTTTGACGGCTTCTCCCTAGAATGATTTCGGCAATCCAGCATTACATACTTTAGACCTTCTCTTCAATAGTTCTATTCATCTTCTCAGCAAGTCCATTCAACTATGGAGTCTTGGGGGGCGTCTTCTCAAGTCGGATCCCGGCCGCTCTGCAATATGCATCAAAAGGGCCGCAATACTCACCACCATTATCAGATCGAACCACCTTCAATTTCTTGCCAGTCTCCCTTTCAACCATTGCATGGAATTCTTTAAAGGATTGGAGTACCTGGTTTTTTGACTTCAACAAAAATACTCACACTTTGCGGGAATGGCCATCAATAAATGAAACAAAGTACTGAGCTCCTTCAAGAGATCTTTCCGACATGGAGCAAACATTAGTATGGACGAGGTCAAGAATATACCTGCGTCGTCTAGGTTGATCCGGACTCACAAAAGAAACCCGGTGCTGCTTTCCAGCTAGGCAATGCGTGCAACTCTCCAACGCTTGGCCTTTCAACCCGGTCTGTAATCCTTTCTTGTTCAGGATTTGAAGTCCTTTCTCGCTCATGTGGCTGAAGCGCTTGTGCCTTAGGTCCAAGCTAGGTTCATCTCGGACAGAATTAGCTTCTCTGTCATTGATCTTTCCTTGCATCACATACAAGGAGCCTTCTTTCTTTCCTCGGGCCACGACCAAAGTTCCCTTGGCCAGCTTCCATCTCACACTACCAAAGTAGTTCACTAACCCGACATCATTAAGTTTGCCTACCGAGATTAGGTTCAAACGCATGTCAGGTACATGCCTCACATCTTTCAACACAAGTCGACATTCGACATCTGTGGTCAGGGTTACATCACAGACACCAACAATCTTGCTGGTCACCTGATTTCCCATCTTCACGACTCCAAAATCACCACCTCCGTAAGAGGAGAAAAAACCTTTGTGTGGAGTAACGTGGAGGGGGGACCAGAGTCAACAATCCAGGTACAATCATCATATGCAACATTCAAACAATTATCCTCACCAAGGAGGAATATCTCGGCATTCGGGTTGGCAACCACCGCAGTGGTGCTCTTGTCTTCCCTCTTCTTGGGAATAATCTGATCCGGCTTCACAGAGCCGTTCTTCTCGTCATTCTGCAGGGTCCAGCAGTCTGGCTTCTTATGGCCTGTCTTTCCACAGTAAAAGCACTTCAACTCATATTTCGGCTTTGACCGACCTCTGGACTTTTCTCGCCTGTCACGACCTCGACCTCGGCTTTTGCTTCTACTTCGGGAGATTTCCCTCTGTTCTCAACAACGTTGGCCTCAGACGTGCTTGAAACACCTCGTTCTCTTCTCCTGACTTCTTCGCTCAGGAGGCTGTCTGTCACGACATCCATCTTCAACTTTCCTTCTGGAGCTAAATTACTCAAAGTCACCACTATAGTATCCCAGCTTTCTGGCAGCGAGCTCAATAGAAGCAAAGCCTGCATCTCATCATCAATTTTCATCTTAGCTGTTGACAGCTGATTCACAATACCTTTATAGGTGTTGAGGTGTTCAATCATGCTCATGCCGTCCTTGTATTCAAGGTTCACAAGTCGACGAACCAGGTATGCTTTATTCCTGGGAGTCTTCTTTTGAATCATGGACTCCAGCTTCGTCCACAACTCATACGCGTTCGTGAACTCGGACATGTGCTCAAAGAGGCTTTTATCAATATATTTCATGATCGTGGCTACCGCCTTCCGACTCAGGATCTCCCACTCCTTATCAGTTTTGCCTGCCGGTCTCTCATCAAGGATAATGGGCTCATGTAAATCTTCTTTAGTGTTAATCTTATTTCAGTAACCAAGTTAGCCCAAGACACTAATTGTTCTGTAACTTTTCAGCCCCTTATCTGCACCATTTAGCAGCATCCTTAAATGGAGATGATTGGTTCAGCTAGGCTAGATGGTGGATTATACATCCTTACTCAAGCCAATGATTAGAAGACAGTGAAAATACAAGATAAAAGCTTTACCAATACAGTTACTATTCAACCTTGTTTAGTTGATTTGTGGCACTTAAGACTAGGCCATTGTTCATCTTCTGTAATAAAGTCAATGATGACTCAGTTTCCCTTTCTTTCATGTAAAAGTGTTGACAATCTATGTGATACATGTCACTATGCTAAACACAAGAAGTTACCCTTTAATTCAAGTGTTACTTTTACTGCTAAGGCTTTTGAGTTAGTCCATGTTGATATTGGGGGGCCCAATTCTACTTCTTCAATTCATGGTCACAGATACATGTTGACAATTGTTGATGATCATACACGTTTTACATGGGGCATCTTGATGAAATTAAAGTCAGAAACTAGAACTCATATCCAAAACTTTGTTACACTTACAGAAAACCAATTTGGTGTAACAGTTAAGACTTTTCGAAGTGATAATGGTTCTGAATTTTTAATGTCAGATTTCTTTGCTCAAAAAGGAATCTTGCACCAGACATCATGTGTGGAATCTCCACAACAAAATGGTGTTGTGGAGAGGAAGCACCAGCATATATTGAATACAGCTAGAGCACTTCTCTTTCAAGGCAATATTCCAAAGATATTATGGTGTTATTGTATCCAACATGCTATTCATATCATCAACAGGTTACATTCTCCAGTATTACATCACAAGTCTCCTTATGAATTGCTTTATCACAAGCCACCTGTTATAATTCATCTAAGGGCTTCCGAATGTCTTGCTTTTGCTTCTACACTTCAAGCACATCGAACCAAGTTTGACACTAGGGCCAGAAAGTGTATATATCTGGGACCAAAGGATACTTGCTATATGACTTGTTTTCTAATGAAATACTGGTTTCTATAAATGTTGTATTCTATGAGAGATATTTCCCTTTTGTTGATAGTCAGAAAGATGCTTTTTCAAACTCTGAATCACCTAGAGTGCTACCTATTTTTATCCCTCCTATCTATGACACCAGTTTGTCCAACACTCAACCTAACCCATCTGTCACCTCACTTCCTGTTTCTAACCAGCCCGTGTCACATGTTGGAAACCAACCAGTTTCATTAGAAGCCAACCAACAATCCAGTCATAATCCTACTTTACTTGAAAATCCCATTCTTTCATCCCCTACAAACACTGTTTGTGAACCTACAGACACCAGGATTATCCAAGAGTCCATACCAGAATTGTCTACTGAACTTCGAAGGTCATGTAGAATAAGGATGCCACCTTCTCATTTAAATGACTTCCACTGCAATTTGTCCACAGTCACATCTGAACATCATTTCTCTCCAAGTACACATATGACCAATACTTTATCCTCTGTCCTTACATATGACAAATGCTCTTCTGTTTATACTGCTTTCTGTCACAACTTGAGTTCTTTTGTTGAGCCACGTACATACTCTCAAGCTGCTAAGTCCAGAGAATGGCTTTTGGCCATGAATGAGGAGCTTAATGCTCTCAAACGCAATCACACTTGGTCTATTGTTGATCTCCCCAAAGGAAAGCATCCCATTGGTTCTAAATGGGTGTATAAAATCAAACACAATCCTGATGGTACAATAGCTAGACATAAGGCTCGGTTGGTAGCTAAAGGCTACAACCAAATGGAGGGAGTAGATTATTTTGAGACTTTTTCTCCAGTAGCTAAGCTTACCTCTGTCAGATTATTGCTTTCGGTTGCTGTTGCAAGGGGCTTGTTTCTTGAACAAATTGACATTAACAATGCCTTCCTTCATGGGGATTTATCTGAAGAAGTCTACATGACTATTCCTCAGGGAGTTTAATCTTCTCACACAAATCAAGTTTGTAAATTGCATAAGTCCATTTATGGACTGAAACAATCTAGTCGTCAATGGAATGCACGGTTGAATATGGAACTCTACAAGCTGGGTTTTGTCCAGTCGAAGGCTGATTATTCTCTTTTCACTAAGGCAGATGGTGATAAGTTTACCTGCCTTTTGGTTTATGTGGATGATATGATCCTTGCTGGGAATTGCTTGGTTCAAATCAAAGCTGTCAAGCAGCATTTGGATGACTTGTTCTGTATCAAAGATCTTGGTCCCTTACATTTTTTTCTTGGTATGGAAATAGCTCGCTCCAAGACTGGCTTAATCTTAAACCAACGAAAGTATATTCTGGAACTTTTAGCTGAGAGTGGACTCCTCAATGCTAAACCAGCATCTTCACCTATGGATGCTTGAATAATATAGTTAGAATAGAATAGATTACGTGTCCTTTCTCTTTTCCTTCTTTTCCTTTGTAATATATATACACTGATGTACAGAGTTTCATGTTATGTTGAATAATATAGTTTCTTTTAGTTTTATGAAATTCTCTCAATTCTTCCAATCTGTTGCAAATATGTAAAATAGTATTATTAGTTAAATAAACTTGGAATATTAACATTATAAACGTTTTGAGCAAATATTGGAGCAAGTATCTTCCTCAATATTGTATTTATGAATATTAAAATTACTATTTTTCTCGATATATTTGCTTATAACTTTTTTCTCTTCCATTTTACAGTATTTATACATATTAGCGGGGCTTATCAAATTATACGATTCCAATATAAAAATTTAAATTTGACACAGAAGACAAAGTTGGTTTAGATTTAAAGTTGGTTCGTGTAGTCGGTTCCAAAATCGATTTTAAATTTTAAACCGGTTACAAAATCAATATTAAATTAGAAATCGATTTTAAATCAAATTTGATTTTTAACAATAAACCATTTTCTATTAAAAATCGATTTTAAATCATAAACTGATTTTGGGACCGGTCCGAACCGGCTTGATAAAAACAAAAACCGTTTAGAATATGAAAAACCGATTTGGTTAGTTTTCATTAAAAATATAACTGGACTTTCCATAACAGTTCAAATAAGTTACCACTTAAAGCATGTGTTCAACTTATTTCTTGATTAAAGTAATTTATATTTTAAATCTGATTTTTTATGGAACACATTAAATTTTTAAGAAAAAATAATTTTTTCTTAAAATTCAACGTAAACAAATGATGCATTAATTTTCTAATTAAAAAATATATATATTAGCCTAAACGTCATTTAAAATTTATAAGCTGTTCATTTAATTTGTCTCGCGAACATTATTCATTTTCCACTTTAATTGTTGTCAGAGAAAGAAGACAATGTATTCGCAGATTTACTGAAGAAAAAAAGTTAAATTATATGCCTTGTTTGACATATTTCGATTTATAAATCAAAATTTAGATAGAATAAAAACAATCACAAGATATTTTCCTTTTTGGGAGGATTCAAAAATACCCAAACCTTACCCAAATTTAAACTTTACCCATCATTAAACTTTACCCAAAATTTTATGATGGACAAAGAGTATTTCAAATTCAAACAAGATATTTACCTTTTTGAGAGGATTCAAAAATACACATAAATACCATTTTAAGCATACAAAAATCATGTACATTAACCAAAAAAACATTAAAAAAAAAAAGGTACTATGTATACGGTCTATAATAAAACCACTAACACTAAAACAAACCGAGGTGCTAAAGTTATTCTCCCAAAAATTAAGCTATCAGTGGTTCAAATCCAATTGCGTTTAATAATGTATTATGATGATCTGTAACCACACCATTAGTTCATTTTCAGATATGAGATCCAATTTCCCAAGTTCCCACCAACCTTTGCCATGTACTCCTTACCAGGTTTCAGCGTGATGGATACAGTCTTGGAGGCTCTTGAAACTGATAGCCAACACAGTATTGCTACAGCTCCTTTCCACACGCAGTCATCATCAAAGCAAACGGTAATCCTCTCTATCATTCTAGCATTCGTTATCAAGTACTTAAAAAATTCCACGTCAAGCCCTTTTCCTTTATATCCAGTTATATATATGAACTGTCTTCAATTTGTAGCTGACACACTCACTAAACAGTGCCCTCTCCCAAAACATGGTATTGGGATATGTTAGATGACCATCTGGGAAGAGATTGCTAATCCCGGAAGATTTTTCACAACCAATATTATCTAATTCGAAATGCATGTTCTATAACCTATTACACGAAACCAACGAGTTTGAAAAGTAATATGTAAGAATCTAATCTATTTCAATGTATATAATAGTAAAGGGGGAATGTGAAACAAGAAGATAAATTAAGGTCGAAGCATTTTGTCTCACCAAAGGGCGTATATTGTTCCAAGAATCTAAATATTCACACTCCATGGAAACCACTTTCACATCCTTCTCCTCTAAGAGTTTCGCTATCCAAGAATTTTGCAACTTTCTAAGCTACTAATGTGGTTATCCAAAACTGATTTGATTATATTTGCTGCATCATCATGGTAGCTCGCAAAGTTGGAACCGAAAAATGAAGAGGTTTTTGAACTTTGGGGTTCATCATAAGCTTGTGATGGAAATTGAGGTTAGGTGTGCTCTTCCACAACGGCTTCATTAACGGGAAGAAATGAAATTATCAAAGCTAAAATAGCATCAGGAAGTTTTGATATCCAATCCCCTCCATTGTTAGTATCAATGTTCGCATCTTCTATACTTCTTCCATTTTGTTTCTCTCCTCTCGTATACGTGTTAGGAAGTGATTCACGAATTGTAATAAGAAAACTTAAAAGGGTAAGGGTAATGTAAAGAACCTTAACATACACCACTCCAAAAGTTAACTCATGTAGCATCACACAAATAGCTCATGTAGCTTTGTCCTTATGTCCGTTGTCAAATTAAACGGATGTTCATCACATTTTTCGTAAAGCATAGCCCCGGCTTTTCTGTTTCTCTATCTTACCCTCTCTCTCTCTCTCTCTCTCTCTCTCTCTTGTCATGCATTACTCTGAATCATACAGCATCACTCACGCAGTTACATTTTGTCCTTTTTTGATTGTTTAGAGTTAAAATAATTATGATAAATAGCCCTCTTTTCCATTCTCATTTCACTCTTTCATTTCCTCTCTCACACAAGTTCCTTTCCCAACATGTCTACTCCACAGGTGAAGAGCACTGTCCACATCATTCGCAACAAGCACGTCATACCAGCGGAATTTAAGCATCCATTCCCGAAGATGTTGAGGATAACTTTCACTGACAACGATGCTACCGACTCCTCCAGCGACGAAGAACAACCATTCAACTCATCAATGCGCCGCCAACGACAAAAGAAGTATGTGGGGGAGATTATTTTTGAGAGGCGCAAAGCCAAAAAGATAAACTCCTCCGGTAAGAAATACCGGGGAGTGAGGCAGAGACCATGGGGAAAATGGGCTGCAGAGATAAGAGACCCATCGCGACGCAAACGATTGTGGTTGGGAACATATGACACAGCTGATGAAGCAGCCAAGGCCTACAACAAAGCCGCCATTAAGCTGCGCGGACCTGATGCACTCATCAATATCATTGAGACACCAACCGCGGAGGTGCAGAGCTCGCCGGAGAAAACAAACCTGCCGGAGGTGGAAACTTCCATGGCTACAAAGGCCGGTTAAACACACCGCCTAGCAAATTTGTTGTCATGTTATTTAGTCATGTGTCGTGTACGTAGTAGAACGTTTGAGCTTTGCATCAACTATGTAAGATGTTTTTAAAATTGAAGACTTTAATTTTGCAGTTATTTCACAAATCTAGACTTGTAAAAAGTCGTTTATCAAATCAGTGGCGAAGCTAGATGTTTCCAGAACTTTAAGTCGCATAAAGAGGGTAGGAGAAAACCTAAAGATTGGAATATATATATTTAAAAAGGGCTTTATTAATCTCATGTGACATAAGAGAACTCTTATATCATAGAGATAGTTATGAGTGAGACTCACTCACTTAAAGAAAAAGAAAAAAAGAAAAAAAAGCAACACGGAAGTCCATGAATGTGTAGGAGAGAAAAATACTCTCCTACAACATAAGATAATATTTTCCCATTTAAAAATAATGAAATATGTTTCTAGTGTAGCGAAGCTTTAGGGGATACTACCTCGACTCCATCAAACAGATAATTAAATAATTAGGGTCAGTATATTAAAAATTAAAAAAAATCTTATATAATATACATAAATGGATGGCCTCACTTTTTTTCTTTTTTACTCTCTGTGTAGCATTTATTTTTGCACTGTTATATGAGATAAAATTATTTAATTCATCACGAGGGACATATTAGGAAAAAGAAAATTCTTAACTTAAATTTACAATATATTTTGTAATCTACTTTGTATCCCCGTGCGGGCGTATCCTAACGCATGCTGTCACACAGAATAGTGAAAGAAGAAAGTGTAATTTCCCCCAGCTAATCTCGAACTTGAATTGCTAATACTCCTGCAAGAGGGTAAATTTATTTTTACTTCTTCACTACAAAATAGTCCGTCATAATTATGTTAATATATTAATTTTAAAACATCTAGAAAATTGACCATGGCAGGATCATGGTTAAAAATTATTTTTTTTATTCTTTCATACATATTTCTTTACTAATGATCTCGTATTAATTGGTTGATCTAACAAATCAGTTAAACGTAGACGTGATGGGCTATGAAGCACTGACACTTCAAAAATACTGACGTGTCGTATCCGACATTTCCCAACACTCACCGACACTTTCTAACACTCCAATACTCGTTGCAAAGACTCAAAAAAAGCTCAAAGGTTACGTTGCGTTACATTTTGAGTTCCAACTATTATATTCATATTACAATTATGATTTTATTGAGTTTAATATAAATATTTGGGATATCTTATGTTTCTTTGCAAAATTGATGGGTATTATAAGTTTAACTTTATTTTTTTTAAATTTTTGAATACTAAATATAATATATACTACATAAATTAAAAATATTATATAATATTAAAACTTGTCCTAACGTGTCAAAATTTAATATTTTTAGAATTAACGTGTCGGAGTGTCGTATCGTGTCATATCTCGTATCCCGTGTTATGTCGGTGCAACATAGGTGATGGGTATCAGTGAGTAACTCACTTGGTTGATATTATAATTCGTGTGAAAATGTTGCTGTAATTCTAATCGGCATATTTATAACTGTTGCTCTTGGCTCTTGGTTTGAAGAACATTTTTCAAATTGTATAAAGTCTATCATTTACCTTTAAGTTGTTGTGCTGTTTTTGTTTTTGCTTATATATATATATATATATATATATATATATATATATATAGCTAGGATTCTTTGACATCAGCGTCAAATTTAAAGTTTGACATCAGAGTCAAATTTAAAGTTTGACACCTTATCTGAGAGTTGTTAGATCAAAAAAATTCAATGGTGTCACATGCTTACAAATCATAGTCGTTGATCTTTTTTGATCTAATGGCTCTCATATGAGGTGTCAAATTTTAAATTTGACAAAGATCCTACCTCATATATATATATATATATATATATATATATATATATATATATATATATATATAGGGATATGATCCTTTGACACCGATGTCAAATTTTAAATTTTAACACTAAATCACAATATTTGATTTTCGACAATCAACGGTTATCATATATTGGGAATCAAACTTATTAATTACTATTAATTTCCAATAAATAATAACTGTTGATTGGCGAAAATTGTAACACCCCGTATATATCCGGTAATGTTATCATACTATCGTATTAAGCAACGCTTAATTAAAAATGCGGAATATCTTTTTCTTTTCAATTATGATATCATTATCATTACCAACTTGCTTATTAATCAATTAATAAAACATCGCCTGTATGTAATTGCAATAAAACAGCTAACTGAAATACCTCATAATCATAGATAATAAAAGTGTGGCTCTAGTCACGGAACTACAACAACGTAGACCGGACCATCTAACAGTTTATACAACTCCAAATCAAATGCACTAACATAAAGTGTCATGGACAATCCCCATGCTCACTCAAATAAGGCAACATGCCCAACATCAGTCTCAATAACAACATAACATAAATAGCGGAAAACATAAACAGCATCCATATCCAGTCATGGCAGCAAACAGCATAATATCATCAACTAAGCTCTGTCCTCCTGCCGCCAGAGGCATCAGTCACCAAACTACCGGAACCTGAAATAAGCATTCCCCAAACGTGGGGTGAGATCTCTAAACAAGAAATCTCAGTAAGACAAGGGGTCCTCAAGGATCTTCCACCCCAAGCTCACTTACATGTGCAATATAAGTTTAAAAACAGTTCATCAATATCATTTCTAAAACAGTGTAATGCAGCAGATAATCATGTCATGTGTGTCAATTCTATTCTACTGGCCAGAGAAATGCAGGATTTACATACGCTAAATACCCACACTAGTGCAAGACGCTACTTGCATTCACCCCGGATCACCATATCGTATGACGCCACATACTCAGGATTACCGTCAAGATGAAACAACACATGCATATTAAAAGCCATTACACGTAAAGCTCAACAGCATTTCAAATATCCAAAGCATGTAACACAGCATGCATATAACCACACCCCCATGGGACATGGTGGAACCACAACATGGCTAAACCGAGGACACGAAAGCTTACCTTGCAAGCTAACTCCCAAAGCCAAGAGTCCATAGCTCAAAGTCCAAACACAGCAGATTCACAATCTGTTATGGACCAATACTATATCAATAATAATGCAACACAAGCATATAACTTAAAGACAACGCCTTTCCTTACGTTTTACGTCTTAAGGCTCCATACCAAGCCATAAGCCCTTAATCACAACGATTCTGACTTAGTTCAATAATTACAGAAGTTCAACTTCCTCAATCTAAGGTCCACAAACCCCCAATAGCCTACTGTACACACAGCACAGCTACTGTTCTACGAAATCCCAGAATATCCGGATATTCCTCGGGACCATATCCGGATATGCAATATCCAGATATCTCACTGGACATATCCGGATATGCAATATCCGGATATGCAATATCCGGATATCCAAAATCCCATATCCGGATATCTAATATCCGGATACTCAAAACCCATATCCGGATATCACATATCCGGATATTCCTCGGGCACATATCCGGATATTTCACGACAGAATGCAGAAAATGCATTTCGTGAAGATATCCTTCCAAGGTTCCATTTTTAACACTTAATTACGTTAAAGCATGCATCTTTATACTTATTAAGGTCCACACCCCAGTTGGTTACTTGATTAACCCATTAAACATGCAAAGATCACACCTTTAACCCATTAAAACACAAACTCAAGGTAGGTACAACTCACCAAAGCTCAAAACAGAGGATCAATGGCTCATGGAGCTCACCGCACTGCCTCTACAGGTTCTGGAAATAAGGTGTACGAAAATGCAACACAAAGGGGTCCTTTCTTCACAAAGAAGCTTCTTGAAGCTTCACAAGCCAAGAACAAGGCTCCAACCACCCAAACAACCCAAAACAGCAGCTCCACACACCAAGGTCAGCACCCTCAACTCAGAAAAATGCCACCAACACACTCCCAAAGATCATTCTCACTCACCACAAGTGTTTAGGAGAAGAATAAGTGAAGGGAATGGCCTCAAAGCTCAAGAAATGGTGAAGGCAAGTGAAGGAGACACCAAGTCAGCAAGGAGACCCACACTCAGCAGCCACTCACGTACAAAAACTGAGGTCCTAGGGTTGTGTGCCAATCACAAGGCTATTTATAGCGGTTTAACCATTAATCACCCAGTATTAACTTTAATTGCTACGCTTAGCATTTTAATCCCAAACTTTGGAATCTGAAACTACACATTTTTCCAAGAATTATCATATTTTTCTTATAATTTTCTGAGCACCTTTCCGGTACGCGCTTTTCCAAGCCAGTACCGGTTTCTAGCACCAGTTCTCATTATTTGGGATTGAAACTCGTTTTACAAGTCCTACATAGTATTCTAGTAATTATCATGCACTTACATTAATTTTCCGAGATACTTTTTCGGTACGCATTTATACCGACTAGCAGAACCGGTATCTGCACTTTTCTTCCGACAAACGACTTTCAGCATTATTACTCACTTACTATAATTATTAAAGCCTCATAATAATTATTAGGGTCAATTATGGAATCATTTCCTATTTTCTCATAATTTATTAATTAAATTCCTTAATTAACGGTGCAGGTTCTTACAAAAATCAACGAATAGGATTTGATGTCAAATTTGAAATTTGACACCTCATCTGAGAGCCATTAGATTATAAAAGATCAACGACTCTGATTTGTAAGCATGTGACACCATTGATCTTTTTTTATCTAATGGTTATCAAATGAGGTGTCAAATTTTAAATTTGACACTGGTGTCAAATGATCTTACCTCATATATATATATAGGCAACATGATTTGTTAAGTGATTGGATGTAAGGTTTGGTGCTATAACACGCCGTGTTAACCCGGTTTGTTAACACGTTATCGTATTAAGACACACTTAATTTAAAAATGCGGAATATCTTTTTCTTTTCAATTATGACGTCATTATACTTAGCCAAGTTGATTACTTAATCATTTTCATAAAAACATCGCCTGTATGTAAATTGCAAATGGACATCTAACTGAAATACCTCAATATATAGATATAATTCTGAGTATCTAAGTCACGGAACTACAACACGTAGTTCGGACAATAATCCTGATACATTATTACAACTCGAATCTAAAATAAAGCATAGTCAATCAATGTGGCATGGACAATCCCCATGCTCACCAAATAAGGCAACAACCCCACAACGTCTCAACAACAACAACATAATCATAAATGAAGCTAAAAACATAATAGCAACAGGCATATACAGCATCCAACATGTCAGCAAATAAACAGCAACATCTAACTCAGCTCTGGCCTCTTGCTGCCTGAGGTCTCAACCCCAGCATTTGCTGAACCTGAAAATGGTGCCCCAAACGTGGGGTGAGATCTCTAAAAAGAAATCTCAGTAAGACAAGGGGTCCTCAAGGATCTTCCACCCAAAGCTCACTTACATGTGCAATATAAGTTCTAAAAGCAGTTTATCAATATAAGTTCCAAAACAGTGCAATGCAGTAGATAATCATGTCATGTGTGTTCTAACAATTCTACTGATCAAAGAAGTGCAGGAATATGTCTATTACCCACACGGTACCAGCCCATGCTGTACCCGCCTACAGGACCACCTCATGGCCTCCTGTTTAGGCGTAACACCACATACATATCATAAGCAAATTGCACTTCACAGCTCAATAGCATTTCAATAAAACAATACATGAAAACAACATCGTACATATAAACCATCCCCCCATGGGACATGGTGGAATCAACAATGGCTAAATCGAGGACACAAAAGCTTACCTTGCAAGCTAACTATTCCAAGCCAAGAGTCCACACTAGCTCAAGTCCAAAACAGCAGAATCACAATCTGATTTGGGACCAGCAATTATATCAATATCCATAGTTCATAAGCATAAACATAAAGACTACGTTTTCCTTTTACGTTTTACGTCTTTAGGCTTCTCACAAAGCCTTAAGCCCTTAATCACTTGATTCTGACTTAGATTAATCAATACAGAAGTCCCCTTGGACCAAACATGGGTCCACATACCCAAAATATCATTCTGTATGAACAGTATCATCACTGTCCACGAAAACCCAGAATATCCGGATATTCCTCGGGGACATATCCAGATATTTCTCGAGGACATATCCGGATATCAATATCCGGATATCCTGAAACCAATATCCGGATATCGATATCCGGATATCAATATCCAGATATTTCCATCAAAATATCCAGATATTTCGCGATAGAATGCAGTTTTGCATTTTCGCGAAGATATCCCTTCAAGGTTCCATTTTTAACACTTTAACACGATAAAGCATGCATCTTTAGGTCCATTTAGGTTCATATATCAGTTGGTTACTTGTTTAACTCATTAAACATACCAAGACTCATCTTTTAGTATATATAACTCATGATCAAAGGTTGGTAACCTTACCTAAGGTTCAAAACAGAACTGGACAGTGGTCAAGGAGCTTCCAATGTAGCTCCAAAGTGCAACAAGCACAAGGGCACGAAAATGGTCAACAAGATGGCTGCTTGCTTCACAAAAATAGCTTCTTGGAGTATCAAAACACCATGGCAATGACTCTTTCAACCCTCACTATGAAGTCAGCCCACAAACTCTCCCAAGGTAGTGCTCACAACTCAGAAACAAGGCTTTCTCACCCACCCAAGGTGGCTTACACCAAGCTATGTTGATCAAGTGAAGGAATAATGATCAAAGGTGGTGCCTTTGGTGAGAAATGGAGGAAGAAAGGAAGTGGCAAAGGGCTGGTCACAAGGCTTCAGCAATTCTCACGTAGAGAATTTGAACATGCCTAGGGTTTTGGGCCCAAATGTTGCATTTATAGTCCACTTAAGCCTTAATCACACTGTATTAACATTAATAGCTATGCTTAGTATTTTAATCCCAAAATTTGAAATCTGAACCTACTCATTTTTCTAAGATTTTTCATATTTTTATTTTATTTTTCGGAGCACCTTTCCGGTACACGCTTTTCCATAGCCAGTATCAGTTCTGGCACCAGTTCTCATTATTTATACTTGAAAATTGTTTTACAAGTCCTATATAATATTCTAGAAATATTCATGCACTTATTGTAATTTTTTGGGATACTTCACCGGTACGCATTTATACCGGGTAGCAGAACCGGTATCTGCACTTTTCGTCCGAAAAGCGACTTTCAGCATTATTTCTCACTTACTATAATTATTAAAGTCTCATAATTATTATTAAGGTCAATTATGGAATTGTTTCCTAATTCTCACATTCATTTAATTAATTTCCTTAATTAACGGTGCAGGTTCTTACAGGTGCGGTCAAAAAATTATAACTATGTATTACGGATAGTACATATTTATAATATTCAAGTTGTGTTTTTTTTCTCTTCATAAATTTAACTATGTAGTACGGGTAGTACATAGTTATAATATTAAAGTTTTTTTTTTCTCTCCTATGTCACTCGACAACTATCTGAAAAGTTACTGAGGAGAGAGAAGAAAAATAGCTTTAATATTATAACTATGTACTACTCGTAGTAAATAGTTACATTTTTGAAGAGAGAGAAAAACATAACTTCAATATTATAATTATGTACTACCCGTAGTACATAGTTATAATTTTTTGACCTCACCAAGCTTAGGTTTGGTCACTGTATGTCTGCTAAACCCATATACAGGGATTAATATTTCTCATGCAGGTGATAATTTTATCTCCTGCACACGCATAAAAGTGTGTGAGGTTCATGTTTTTATTTTATCTCTTTTTTCTTCGCATGGACCCACTGTAACAACCCATGTATGCATCCAACAGTTGTACTATTAATTGTATTCGAGTCTTCAATTAAAGGGAAATTATAGTTCAATTTTGAAGCAGACAACGCAAATCACATGCAACCGTTCAACAATTATAACTCTCACAAATTTTTAGGCAGCAGGACAACTTATTCTTGTTTATTGTAAGAACTCGTGTGTGCTCCAATCGTTTTGAAATTTTTTAGGCAAAAACTACAGAGGCAAAGCTTTCAGGAAGCTTTGGAATCACTCAATTCGGAGGTCTACAGACCAACTTATGAATTTTAGAAGTAAACTGCTTAAGACCAGAAAAACCAAAGTGAACTAATTAAAATCCTCCTAATTTCAATGGTGGACGATTATTCATAGGTTACTTTTAAAATTTTGAGATTTTAAGGCATACTATATTAGGACCTTGTCTTTCAATTGCAACAAGTTTCATAAAAAGAGGACGTATATGGAATTTATAGTACCCATTATACTAAAGCTGTCTAGATTTATTAAGTTCTGTTAATAGTAATCCAGCCATCCTGACTTACCTTCCCTTAATCATTAAACTATAGCAATTTCTATATTCAATGACCTTGAAATTTTTATCAAGTAAACTAGACATTTATATCTTTAAAATGATGTATGATTTACAATATTTGGGCAACCACAACCCCTGATATGAATTTTACGAAAGCTATTACATAATCTAAAATTTGATAGTCAAAGGACTTCTCATTTATATATACAATCATTGTGCATTCAGCCTCAATACCAAAGTTTCTGCGTGATTTCACATAATCATCATCTTTACACAATATAGACATATATATCAGATTGGCTACTGTAACGCCCCGTGTTAACCTGGTTTATTAACATGTCATCGTATTAAGCAACGCTTAATTAAAATATGTAGAATAACTTTTTCTTTCATCCAATTATGACGTCATTATACTTAGCCAAGTTGATTACTTAATCATTTTCATAAAAACATCGCCTGTATGTAAATTGCAAAAGACAGCTAAATGAAATACCTCATAAATAAATATGTGAGTATCTAAGTCACAGATCTACAACACGTAGTCCGGACATAATCCTGATACAATTATGCAACTCGAAACGACTAAAAACATAAAGTCAAGTTAATGTGGCATGGAAAATCCCCATGCTCACCAAATGAGGAAACAAAGCCCAATAAGAGTCTCAACATCAATAATCATAAAGACTGTAAACATAAACAACATCCAATATCCAGTCATGTCAGCATACAACATATATCAATCAACTAAGCTCCGACCTCCTGCCGTCAGAGGTCTCAACCCCCGCATTACCTGAACCTGAAATATGTGCCCCAAACGTGGGGTGAGATCTCTAAAAAGAAATCTCAGTAAGACAAGGGGTCCTCAAGGATCTTCCACGCCAAGCTCACTTACATGTGCAATATAAGTTCTAAAACAGTTCATCAATATAAGTTCCAAAACAGTGCAATACAGCAGATAATCATGCCATGTGTGTTCTAACAATTCTACTGATCAGAGAAGTGCATGAATACATCTATCACCCACACAGTACCAACCCATGCTATACCCGCCCACAGGACCACCCCATGGCCTCCTGTCTAGGAGAAACACCACATACATATCATAAGCAAATTGCACTTAACAGCTCAATAGCATTTCAATAAAATAATACATGAAACCAACATCATGCATATAAACCATCCCTTCATGGGACATGGTGGAACCAACAATGGCTAAACCGAGGACACGAAAGCTTACCTTGCAAGCTAACAATCCAATGCCAAGAATCCAATCAAAGCTCAAAGCCCAATCACAGCAGAGTCACAATCTGTTTTGGACCAGCAATCATATCATTAACCAAAGCTCATAAGCATAAACATAAAGACGACGTTTCTCTTTTACGTTTTACGTTTTTAGGCTTCTCACAAAGCCTTAAGCCCTTAATCACTTGATTCTGACTTAGTTAATTATTACAGAGGTTCAACATAACCCATCATGGGTCCACAAACCCATAAATATCATTCTGTATGAACAGTGCAGCCACTGTTCTTCGAAAACCCAGAATATCCAGATATTTGTCGGGGGAATATCCGGATATCAATATCCGGATATCTCATTGAAAATATCCGCATATCAATATCCGGATATTCAGAACCGGATATCAATATCCGGATATTTCCAACCAAATATCCGGATATTTCGCGGCAGAAACTCAGATTCTGCATCTCACGAAATCCCACTTCCAAGGTTCCATTTTTACCCATTACAGAAGCTTAAACATGCATTTCTAGGTGTGTTTAACATTACCCAACATTAGGTTATTGTAACACCCCATATGCATCCGGTTTGTTAACATGTCATCGTATTAAGCCACACTTAATTAAAAAATGCGGAATATCTTTTTCTTTTCAATTATGATGTCATTATACTTAGCCAAGTTGATTACTTAATCATTTCCATATAAACATCGCCTGTATGTAAATTGCAAAAGACAGCTAACTGAAATACCTCAATAGATAGATAAGTGTGAGTTTCTATGTCACGGATTTACAACACGTAGTTTGGACAATATCCTGATAGTTTATATAACCCAAGCCTAAGAAAACGATACATAATCAAATGTGGCATGGACAATCCCCATGCTCACCAAATAAAACAACACAGTCTCAACACAGCAATCCACAAAAGGGAAGTTAAAAGCATAAAGCAATAGACATGATCCAGCATCCAAGCATAATCAGCATAATCAGGTAAACAACAATAAACTAAGCTCCGGCCTCCAGCCGCTAGAGGACTCAACCCCCGCATTACCTGAACCTGAAAATGGTGCCCCAAACGTGGGGTGAGATCTCTAAACAGAAATCTCAGTAAGACAAGGGGTCCTCAAGGATCTTCCACCCCAAGCTCACTTACATGTGCAATTAAGTTCTAAAAGCAGTAATTCAATATCAGTTCTAAAACCAGTGCAATGCAGCAAATAATCATGTCATGTGTGTTATAACTATGATCTATTGATCAGAGAAGTGCATGAATACGTCTATTACCCACACAGTACACGCCCATACTGTACTTGCCCACAGGACCACCCCATGGCTTCCTGTCTAGGCGCAACACCACATACATATCATAAGGCAATTGCACTTAACAGCTCAATAGCATTTCAATAAAACAGTACATGAAAACACATCATGCATATAAACCATCCCCCCATGGGACATGGTGGAACCAACAATGGCTAAACCGAGGACACGAAAGCTTACCTTGCAAGCTAACTATCCAAACAAGAGTCCACACAAGCTCAAAGTCCACAAACAGAAAGATCACAATCTGTTTTAGACCAACAATCATATCAATATCATACTCTACAAGCATATGACATAAAGACAACGCCTTTCCTTTGCGTTTCATGTCTTTAGGCTTCTCACAAAGCCACAAGCCCTTAATCACTTGATTCTGACTTAGATAAATTAATACAGAAGTTCCACTTCATCAATCTAGGGTCCACAAACCCATAACTGAGTTCTGTATGAACAGTATAGTTACTGTCCTCGAAAACCCAAAATATCCGGATATTTGTCGGGGCCATATGCGGATATCCATATCCGGATATCACAAGACCCCATATCCGGATATGGATATCCGGATATCCATATCTGGATATTTTGCGACAGAATGCGGTTTCTGCATTTTGCGAGATATCACTGCCAAGGTTGGGTTTTTAACCCATTCCAACGTCCAAGCATGCATTTTTATAGGCTTTTAGGTTCATGTTCATGTTGGTTGCTTCCTTTTAACATATTACATGCCAATACTCAATCTTTAACCATAAAACTCATGATCAAAAGTTCAATAACATACTCAATGCTTCAAAACAGAAATGGATGATGCTCTTGGAGCTCACTTGAAGCTGCCAAAGTCAGGCTAAGCACAACCCACGAAAATGGTGGTCAAGAGTGGTTCTTTCTCTTCAAAGGTCACACCTTGAAACTCAAAATACCAAGAAAGAGGTCTCCTCTCCAACAACTCAGAAAATAGCACCTAAGCCTCCCCAAACAGAGGTTATAACTCAGAAATGACACACCTTTAAACCACCCATTGCAAGCACACTCCAAGACATAGTGTTTTGTGAAGAAACAATGATCAAAGTTGAACACTTTGGAGTTTCTATGGAGAAAGAGGCCAAGAAATGGTGAAGAAGAGGCTCAGCCGCTCAAGAGGTAAAAAAAAAAACTCACGACTAAGGCACAAGGAATTACCCTAGGATCATGTGCCTAGGCCTTATATATGTCATTTAAGTCTTAAACGCACTGTATTAGCGCTAATTGCTACGCTTAGTATTTTAACCCCAAACTTAGGATTCCGAACCTACTCATTTTTTTAAAATTTTTCATTTTTTTATTTTATTTTTCGCAGCACCTTTCCGGTTCGCGCTTTTCCATAGTCAGTATTAGTTCTGGAACCAGTTCTCATTATTTTGACTTCAAACTTGAAATCACAGTCCTATATATTATTCTAGGAATATTCATGCAGTTATTATAATTTTTCGGGATACTTCATCGGTACGCATTTATACCGAGGAGCAGAACCGGTATCCGCACTTTTCGTCAGAAAAGCGACTTTCAACATCATTAATTACTTTCTATAATTATTTAAGCCTTCTCATAATTATTAGGGTCAATTATGAAATTATTTCCTAATTCTTATATTTATTTAATTAATTTTCTAAATTAACGGTGCGGGTTCTTATAGTTATGATCAAAGGTTCATTACATGCATCAAGGCTCCACTTTTACTCATGAAAACACAAGACCAAAGGTGATGAAGCTTACCCAAGCTCAAAACAGAACAACAAAGGCTCTTGGAGCTCTCACAACAGTCCTAAAGGTTCAGACTTTGAAGGTGCACGAAAATGCCTTCCAAGACTTGGTTTTTTCTTCACAAAAGTCACTCCTTGGCACCACAAAACCAAGCACAAGGTTCACACCCTCTCCAAACTCAAAGTCAGCACCTCACTCTAACACAAACTGACCCTCTAACTCAGAAACAAGGTCACCAACACCCTCCCAATGCTCACTCTCACTTACCACAAGTGTTTAGGTGGAGATTTCATGAAGAATGAGGCCTCAAAGCTCACACAAAGGAGAAGAGAAACAATGGAGTAGAGCACAACTGGCCAGCCACCCAAAGACTCACGTAGGGGTTTAGTGCCAAGAGTAGTATATATAATCACTTAAGGTTTAAACGCACAGTATTAGCGCTAATTGCTACACTTAGCATTTTGATCCCAAACTTTGGAATCTGAACCTACTCAATTTTACAAGATTTATCATATTTTTATTTTATTTTTCGCAGCACCTTTCCGGTGCGCGCTTTTCCATAGTCAGTATCAGTTCTGACACCAGTTCTCATTATTTTAACTTGAAACTTGTTTTACAAGTCCTATATAATATTCTAGGAATATTCATGTACTTATTATAATTTTCCGGGATACTTCATCGGTACACATTTATACCGAGTAGTAGAACCGGTATCTGCACTTTTCGTCAGAAAAACGACTTTCATCATTATTACTCACTTACCATAATTATTAAAGATTCAATATAATTATTAGGGTCAATTATGAAGTCATTTCTTATTTCTCA
Source organism: Gastrolobium bilobum (assembly GCF_033153095.1). Lineage (NCBI taxonomy): Eukaryota > Viridiplantae > Streptophyta > Magnoliopsida > Fabales > Fabaceae > Gastrolobium > Gastrolobium bilobum. Next base: position 27,149 of record NW_026898690.1, read on the forward strand.
CATTTATTTAATTAATTTCCTTAATTAACAGTGCGGGTTCTTACAGCTACCATATCTACTAAAGTTATTGTTCTCAAAACATAGTTCCTTAGAAATTTAACAACATATACATGTTCATTTCTCTAGACATAAATCAGTCAACATAACAGTCCTCAAGCCAGCATTGCTTAACTCATATAAACCTGCAAAATTGCATCCAAATAAAGGGTGAAATGAACTCAATAAGTGGCAACATTCTTTTTCTTACATCAAAGTCCAACACAACAATAAGGCATAAAACACATCAAGATATACATATAGACAACAACCAACTTGTCACATCCACATAAAAGCATAGAAATCTCAGCCCATATCTTTAATCACGGGGAATCACTCAGCCCGTACGGGGAATCACTTAACCCGTATTCAGTCATGTTGAATCACTCAACCCATACTTTCAATCATGGGAAATCAATCTCAACACATATCTTTAATCACGGGGAATCACTCAAACCGTATTCAGCCATAAGGAATCACTCAACCCATATAAACCACTCCTGCAACAGTATATACACATGGCATTTTACACAAAAGGGCATGCAAGCCATTCAATGCAATCTACAAACTTACTTTAGTGCTATAATTTCCACCTAATCGTTAGCTCTGCTTTGAAGCTCCCTTAGGATCCCCCACTAGCACCTAGAATATATTCAGGTTACACATTTTCAGCTTGTGTTCAAAGCAATAGTTCTAGTTTCCACAAGAAAGTTGATAGTGTAGTTCGTTCTTTTTCCTATCACTAACCCATTGAACAATTTATCAAACATTTAACATGCATGGATAGGTGAAGTGTTCTAACAGCCCCCTTCATGAAGTTTAGGCAATTCAACTAAGGAGTAATCTCGATATTAACATATTATCATCTTATCATAAATTTTTAGAATGTTCAGCCCTTAGCTCCCAACATGCAGAACATTTAAAATGAAGAAGATTAACTCTAAGAACCTATCTCTTTAAAGCTTTTGGCCAAACACTCCCCCTCATCAAGGCTAAGAGCAGAAGCAAAAGAGAAATAATTTTTGAGTGTTCACTTGACTGTCTTTTTCAAAAATCGAAGTCTGAATTAGGAAGGATCACTACTTTAACTTCTTTATTTATTCATCTGGCCGAACTAACAAAAACAGGGTGAAGGAGATGAGGTTGTATCAAAACCGATTAGGAAGATTGGAGCATTTTCTGCATGGAAGAGTTTTATGGAAACAAGACTGTGTTTCAACTTGAAAAGGAGAGGAGCTCAATCGAGGGGACTTTGGTCATGGTTTGAGAATCCAAGAATGTACATGCAAAGGAGCCGATAGAGGAAATGAAGGTTTCCACCTTCGATGGAGGGGGAAGTGTGATGTTCTTTGAGAGTGTGACTAACTGTGCAGGAGAATGAAGCAGAGTTGATTTTCTAATAAACCATGGGGATGCAAAATGACCGGGGTATGGTGTCCTTTGCTCTTAAACCCCGTTCATATAATAGGCGAGGGTAAAAGAGTAAAAGTGCTTTTTAAATTATCTAAGTGTATCATTTACATTTAATTAATGACTTAAGTATCCCAAGTATTAATCTACATATTTAGTAACAAGGCACCCACCTCCAATAATGTCAATGATCACTACTTTAACATACAAAGAGGGAATTCAAGGATTAGGTGAAATTGGGATATCACACCCACACACTTTTGTGTGTGTGTCAGAGATAAATTATCTCAGATAATACGAGAAATATTAATCACATATATATTTACCAATAAATATTACTCTCATTTGAAATTTATCTACTGATGAGAAAAGACACATTTCAAAGTTTTGGTATTAAAACAAGGGAAAAACACGTGTTGTCTCCAGTCACAAACTCAAAACTAAAAAAAAAAAAAACAACTTTTATAACTTTTTTTTATTAAATGGTGAGTCCCACAATTGAAATATGCCTTTCAAGAGAAACTATGCTCCCTTAAAACAAAGTGTGCATAGAATCTCCTATAATTTGATAAATATTAAAATATCAATAAATATTGCTCTCATTTGAAGTCTATCTACTAACGAGAAAAGACACATTTCAAAGTTTTGGTATTAAAACAAGGAGAAATCACTCGTGTTTTCTCCGGTCACAAACTCAAAAAAAAAAAAAAAATTAATCTTTTTTTTATTAAAGGGTGGGCCCCACAATTATAATATGTATCTGAGGAGAAATTATTCTCCCTAAAACAAAGTGTGTATATAAGATTAATCAATAAAGACATTAAAATGGAATACTACTAAAACCTCGTTCTGTCGAACTATTTATGAAATCTAAATATGTTATAAAAAATAAATTGAGTAAGAAAAATATTCTTTCGACCACATCAAAGTTTATGACAACAATAAATAGCCCTCAATGCATATACGAGTAACAAATCTGAAAGGAAATATAATATAATAACAAGCAAGTCACAAATATAGTTTTTAAGACAAGCTCGGTAACCCTACCCGGCCATTAGTTGATAATCCATATAGTTGATATATGTAAAGAATCATTTCAAATCAAAAGTTTAATTTTGTAAGTGAAAGTCCATCAATGATTTTATACTTCACTAATATATCTCCTCACGCAAGAGCCCTTTGTGCTTGAACTCGTGGTCTTTTTGGCTCTAATTGTGATCCGGATAAAATATAGGCCCATTAGAGGCCCAATGACATACGAAGAAGCCCAAACCCATCAAGGAACCTGAGCAATGCGCGATGGACACACATCGTACATAAGACGCGATGCCCTCATCGCGAAGGACAAGGCGCGATGCCCATATCGCAGATAAAACCCCCTTAAGGAAGCTAATTTAAGGCCCAAGGCAATCCCACCGCACCTTTATGCCAATAAACGACCGACAACTACAGCTTGCCGCGACTCTACGACTGAACATCAGAGAAGATAAGGCTACTCAGATCCTAGCACTGACCTGCTGTAAGAACCCGCACCGGTAATTAAGGAAATTAATTAAATAGATGTGAGAAATAGGAAATGATTCCATAATTGACCCTAATAATTATTGTGAGACTTTAATAAGTATAGTAAGTGAGAAATAATGCGGAATGGCGCTTTTCGGATGAAAAATGCAGATACCGGTTCTGCTACTCGGTATAAATGCGTACCGGTGAAGTATCCTGGAAAATTATAATAAGTGTGAAACTATTCCTAGAATAATAGGTATGACTAGTAAACCAAGTTTCAAGTCAAAATAATGAGAACTGGTGCCAGAACTGATATTGGCTATGTAAAAGCGCGTACCAAAAGGTGCTGCAAAAAATAAAATAAAAATATGATAAATCTTAGAAAAATGAGTAGGTACAGAATCTCAAGTTTGAGATTAAAATGATAAGCGTAGCTATTAGTGTTAATACTGTGCGTTTTATTTTAAGTGAGCTATAAATACTCACTTTGCACAAAACCCTAGGCCAGAACCAGCCTCTATACGTGGGTTTTCTGGTTTTGAGCTGCAGCCACCCTCCATTTCACTGTTCCAATGCTTCCTCATCCTTTTTGGTGTGCATTGTGACCTCTTTTTCTCCTTTCTCTTCACTAGATACCTTGGGTGAGTGGGAGAGACCTTTGAGAGTGGGAGAGGAGACCTTTTCTGGGAATGCCAGCTGATGTGTGAGGAAGTGTATGCTGAGTTTTGAGGGTTTAAGATAGTGAGGCCTTTGTCTTGGTATTTTTGAGCTCCAAGTTGTGAGTTTGTGGGGAAAGACATCATCTTGTGATGTCAAATTCGTGGTGATTGGAAGTCAGAACCTGTGTGCCTTGTTGGAAGCTCCAAGGAGGAGTCTTTTCTGAGTTTAGACCTCTTGGAGGTATTCATGATCATCCTTTGTTCATTTTGAGGTTTTAAGTTTGTTTAAGCAATTAAAAAGAGGAACTTTAATCATTTGAGTAAATGAATGTGTTTTTGGGTTCATAACATGATGGGGTATATCTGTTTAGGGAGTCATTGGACTCCCAATCGCTTTTGGATCCTTGAATTTGGTATTATGCAGAAGTTAGCTCGAATTTCTGCATTCTGTTGGAGAAGTATTCGAATACTTTTCGTGTAGTATTCGAATACTTGTCCATGGTAGTCGAATACTCCTTGCAGGAGTATTAGGATACTTTTCTAGGAAGAAAAGTATTCGGATACCTTTGAAGAAGTATTCGAATACTGGAGAGTATTCGAATACAGTGAGGTTTGGTATTCGAATACATAGGTATTCGGATACTGGGGGGGAAAGTATTCAAATACTTTAAAGTATTCGAATACTTTAATGAAAGTAATCGAATACTTTCTGGAGAGCTGGGGTATTCGAATACTACTCGTGGAGTATTCGAATACTTCCTGCAGAAACAACATGTAATGAGTTAAAAAGAGTAAGAAAGACTTAATCACTTAATGGAATCTGAGCTATGATTATTGATGATTAATTATGGTACGTATGGACAGATTGTGATTGTGCTGTTTGTGGGCCTTGAGCTTGTGTGGACTCTTGGCATTGGATAATTAGCTTGCAAGGTAAGCTTTCGTGTCCTCGGTTTAGCCATTGTTTGTTCCACCATGTCCCATGGGGGGATGGTTTATATGCATGATGTTGTTTTCATGTACTGTTTATTGAAATGCTATGGAGCTGTTAAGTGAAATTGCTTATAATATGTATGTGATGTGTTGCCTACACGGAAAACCATGGGGTAATTTTGTGGGCAAGAATAGCATGGGCTACAACATGGGCTGGTACTGTGTGGGTAATAGACGTATTCCTGCACTTCTCTGATCAGTAAAATTGTTAGAACACACACATGACATGATTATCTGCCGCATTGCACTGTTTTGGACCTTATATTGATAAACTGCTTTTAGAACTTATATTGCACATATAAGTGAGCTTGGGGTGGAAGATCCTTGAGGACCCCTTGCCTTACTGAGATTTCTGTTCAGAGATCTCACCCCACGTTTGGGGTACATGTTTCAGGTTCGGGTAATACGGGGGTTGATTCCTCTAGCGGCAGGATGTCAGAGCTGAGTTAGATTATGCTGTTATCATGTTATTATGTTGTATGCTGTCATGATGGATTGGATGCTGTTTATATTTTCTGTCATTTATGATTATTGAGTTGAGACTGCTGTTGGGCCTTGTGCCTTATTTGGTGAGCATGGGGTTTGTCTATGCCACTTTGATTTCTGTCTTGTTTAAGTTTACCTGTTTTGTATAAACTATTAGGTTGTCCGGTCTACGTGTTGTAGCTCCGAGACTAGAGACATACTGATGTTATTTATTTAATGAGGTATTTCAGATAGATGTCTTTGCAATATTTATATACAGACGATGTTTTTATGAAAATGATTAAGTAATCAACTTGGCTAAGTATAATGACGTCATAATTGAAAAGAAAAAGATATTCTGCATTTTTAAATTAAGCGTGGCTTAATACGATGACATGTTAACAAACCGGGTTAACACAGGGTGTTACACCTGCAGCCCAAGCCTGGCCACTCAGAGGCCAAGCCGCCTTACTATGGCGGCAAAATAACACTATATAAACAAATGGTACAACATCAAGGTATGATCATCCTTTATATTAACAACATAAAAACTCCTGCCTCTGATACTGACTTAAGCATCGGAGTGTCTTCACAGGTACCCCCAGTCAGACCTAACACGCTACAACAAAGGACAGAGATACAGTTAGATCCAATTATGATTGAAGGCTCAAGACCAAGCACACCAACCCATATCTCAAACGTGTGTGATTAGGCTCGATACAGATTGGCCAGTCCATATCGTATCTGGTCTGATCAAATACCATGTAAAACAACCATCTCAACTAAAATTTTAAGCTTATAAGTAAAGGTCCATAATGGTTTTATATTTCTTTAATACTTGTTAAAATAACTTATGATTGATGATGATGGAAATAAGTTAAAAGTTGTTTAATTTGAATAAAAAAATTAAATTTAAAACTTGTTGAGTCTAACAACTTACTTCAACAATACCAGGCAAGAGGAAGAGGCCACTCCAATAATGATTCTTTCGGATGATGATGAAGACCTAAACTTGATTGATCTAGTTCAGGAGTAATTTGTGACTTTAAACATTATCAAGGATGTTTGGCCATGGAGTTTTAAAACATTCAAAAGTGGCTTAAATTTTATAGCTCAGAAGTAGCATCTGTTCGAGCGGTTGGTTGAGTACTTTGATTGTCTACAACATTGGCAAGGTTTTGCGAGATTGTGAGTCCCACATCTCTTTGTAAGTGCCAGGATGCCAGCAGTTTTGTTTAAAGTAGTAAGCGTTTAGTTTGAATATACAAAACAAAGTTTGTCACTATATGAGTCATCCACTGTTAGGGGTTATGTCACAGAGAAAAAGAACTGCAAAAATAAAATAAAATTGTTAATTAAAAACACATTTGAAAAAACAAGTAAATTTGTGCTTCAAATATTTTACATTAAAAGAGAGTAAATTTGATAAGAGTTCACAATTTGACAAGAGTAAATTTTATTCAAGTTAAGTTTAATTCATTATATTTCAATGTACGTATTTATAACAATTGAAGATAATTAATAATATCTACAATTAAAGATCATTATGAATTGCTTAAATAATTAAGAGCACTGCCAACAAATTTATTGCATTATAAGCATATTAATTCAAATATCTTCATTTCTTTTCATTTATTGATTCAAGTTTGTATTATTCAGGAATATTAAAATATCTAATTACTTATTTGTGATTTTTAATAGTTGTTTTCATTATATATTTGAAAAAATTTCAATAAAATATTTTTTATTAAAATTAAATTTTATTTAATTACATACCTAGTTTTATATACATATTAATTTAATAATATTTTAAAAAATTAAATTGTTATTGAATTCCATGATTAAAAAAGAGGACATAAATCAACAGTTAAGATGAAGAGTAAGATTTTTAAGTTTTACAGTGGAGTCAAAAGATTTCTCCTATATATATGTGATTGATGTTTCTCATATTATATGAGATAATTTTATCTCATACACACATAAAAATGTGTGTGGCTCATGTAGGGCCATGTGAAGAGAAGAGAAAGAAAGAAATATGAACCTATATTTTTATATGTGTGTAAAAGATAAAATTATCTCCTACAATATGAGAAATATTAATACCTATATGTGTGTGTGCAATGTGTGTATAGAGAGGGAGTTATATTTATAATATTTTTCGCTTATAATCTCTTACAATCAGATCTTAAACATTCAATATTTGTAATCATTTTTGATATTATAATTTTATTGTGCTGAATTAAATGTCAATTGAAATATAATATTAGTGGAACATTGGAATTTTCAATCACACTTTTTATTCGCTAGAAATAAATTTTAATTTATTATAGTCCTACTTTATATTTATTTTCATACAAGATCATCAATGTAAAAGCAAGACATGAAATGTAAAACTAAGACATGAAATGCAACTCACAGTATCTCTATCCACCTATCTATTCAAATTCAAATCACAATAAAACCAAGATATTCTCCTCAAGCTGGAGTTCGTTACTTCATCCATATCCAATATCCCTCGCACCTATTTCTATTCAGTTTTTTTCTTTTTGTTTTGACCAAAGCTTCATCTTTTCTCTTGTGCCACTCCCTCTCCCTCCTATTTTCATGTCCAGTTATTTTCATTTTTCTCCCTCGTTGCTCCCACCATTTTGCTCCGAAGGTGTGAGAACCAGCATACTTTCCCAGCTATGGAAAACAGTATGGAAGCACTCTTCCCACCTCAGCTTCGATCAGAGACAAATGTTGAGGCCTTTTATCGAATCATATCTTCAAACTACAAGCCCAAACATGGGTCTTAAAGCGGCTTTGCGTCGTAAGGTAATGCCTAGAGAGGAAGGAGATGCAGATGCAATTGCCGAAGCAGCAAAGTTGATCAATTCCATCTGGATGCTCACTCTGGATCCTTAACAAGTTGCACGATTCAACACATGGTTGAGAGTTGCGCGAGTGGTGAAGCTGTGGGGTGGATGAGGAAGCTATTGGAGCAGAAAGGGATGAGAGAGCTTTCCATGTAACGCGAACCCCTTTTTAATGCATCTTATCTTCAAAATGGACAAAGTACTTTGAGAGTACATGGAACGATTCTCCATTTGTCTTTGGAGATTTTTTCAGATTTTGAGGTGCTTCAGTTGAAGAATTATTACCTTAACACTTCACCCTATGGTGATGTTCCTCAAAATCTAAAAACCCTAACATTAATTAATGTGAATTTACCACTAGAGGAGTTGCAAAGGATTCTGTCCAGTTGTTCATCGCTTGAAAATCTAACCCTTGATGAATGTGGTTTCAGAAAAGAAGTTAAGATTGACAGTCCAAGTCTCAAATTTTTTAAAATTTGTAGAATGCTTGTGAATGAGATTGTGATTTATGCAATTAACCTTGATGTCATAGAGTTTCATACCATTGTTTCTAACCATCAAAGACTGGATTTAAAGGCTCCAAAATTAAGGTTCTCCGTTGTTACTATGATTTCAAATATGGAGCGAGATATTATTCTGCACTTGGACATAAGCTTTTGACCTCAATGGAGATTCTAGAAGATATTCAAGTGAGTATTTCTTCTCCACCAGTCTCCACTGCACTAAATTATGAATTGATTTGAACGATAACAATTTGTTACTACATGAATATGTTACATCACTTTGCTATCAATAAGATTATAGTCCAAGGTTTTAATTGGTTACGGTTTTGTCTAGTTTATGCTGTGTGTATTTGCTTGCAATTGAGATGTTGTGACGGTATCACATTATGTTATCCAAAATTTAAACCTCATTCTATACTTGTTTGATTTAGATGTTTGTGTAAAGAAGTAATTCAACAAAAAATCAGGAGTTAGATGATGGTCTTTTTAATGATTTATATTATTCTTTAACACATTCCTTCATGCAAGAGCCCTTTGGGTTTGGTTTGAAGCGTGGATATTACAAGGCCCAATTTTTAGTTTACCTTGTGCTTATTTAATTCCACTAAAAAGTGGGGCCGTGAGAATCGAACTCGTGACTTCGTGGTTACTGAAGCTCTAATATCACGTAAAGAACCAATTCAACCCAAAATCTTAAAGTGTCAAGTGAAAGCCTATTTAATGATTTATATTATTCTCTAAAACCCTTTGTGTAGACATATTCTTCATAGCTCCGTTTTATAGTTTATTATTTGTGGACATATTCTACAATTTAAGTGCGTTTCTTTTTTCTTTTTTCTTTTTTTTTCCCAGAGTCCTCAGAGTTCAAGCATCGTCAATGTATTTGAGAATCTGGTTACTCTCAGCATTGAATTTGATTTGAACAATGTCAGAAATGTCATATCTCTCTCTTATGCCCTTAGATCTTGCCCTCATTTGCAGAATCTCGAAATAAACAATGAGCTGCACTTATGATTACTTTAGCGAAATGCATGTAATTTTCCTTTTATATTTGTCCCTGCATTTATACGGGTCTCGTGACATATGCATGCAGGTGAAGAATGATTCAATGGATCACTATATTACGGTGTATAATGATAATGATAATGAAGATGATTGCGTCATTCCCTAAGAATTTATTTTGGCAGAGAGGGGAGCATTGTGAATGTATTAATCACCAATGGAAGACCCTTTGCATAAGGGGATATACAGGTGAAGAACTTGAAGCTGGATTTGTTAAGTACATAATAACTAATGCTGGAATGATGGAGAGGATCACAATTTGGTTTGTTGATGATTGCTCATGGGCACAAGCCACTGCAACTTTGTGTTTGTTGTCATTTCCGAAGGCCTCTATGAAATTGTCAATTACTCTCAAACCTGGTATGGAGTATATTACAAAAGTAGGTGGGATTTCAAAAGTGGATCTCAACTCTAAAACTATATTAATAGTGACCAAACTGAATTTTCGTTGTAATTTCTTGGTTGTAAACATTGCAACTTTCTAGTCTAATGTTTGTTAAATTACAAAATAACCGTATTGTTTTATTAAGGAGTACATAAGAGATACAATGCTTGGAGGAAAGGTAGCATGTTATTAACACCTTCCTTATTTACAAATTTTCATACAAATGCATGGGGCTGTATTTTTTCTGGTTTTGGCCAAAATTGATAGGTTAATCACTCCGAATTTTTCTTTCATCTACCTTATTAGTTATTTTTTAATTGCCATTTTTTGAATTACTCTCAATTAGGTAATTTGTTGAATTAAATTTATTCAATTACATTTTCTACTATTTATTCAGATATTATAATAAAAGACAATTTAAGAAATTGTAATTATAACTAATTAACTGGGTGGTGTGTAAATAGATAATTGAAAATTCTAAATACACTTCTTAAATTTTGAATGTAAATGTATTTAACGTATATGTGTGATAGATAAGATAAAATAAGACAACACCATTCGCATCCCTAATTATTTACTTGCATTTTTTATTTTCAAATATTTATTAATTACTTTATCTATACGAATAAAGAAATTAAAATATTAATGCTTGTATTGACTAGCAAATAGCGTATGAATAAAAAAATAAAAACTATAAATCAGCTAGTGTATGAATAAAAAATTAAGATTGCTTGTTTAACAAAAAAAAAAAAAAAAATTAAGATTGCCAAAATATAGTCTCATCCGATTAAATAAAATAAAGAAAATCAAAGCCTGCTCTAGATTAATTAATTATTAATTTTTAATAAATTACATAAATTATATTTATAAAAATTAATGATTAAAATTGAATATAAGATTTATTATTCAGTATAAGAACATCATGTCCCATAGGGTGTAATGGGTCAGAAGATCTTGCTAAAGGCTCGTAGCTTAGCCTGTCTTTAGCCCAACTTGACATGACCCATTTTAAAAAATAATACATGTTTAAACTCATTAAAAGGCTTATTTTAAAATTAGGCAACGAGTTTATTTTAATAGACTTGACCTCTAAGCTTTCAGGTCCCGTTTCTTATTTCGTATTGAATTACCCGATACATTTTCTTTGTTATCGAACATTTATTTATATGTTTTTTTGAGTGAAAAATTTTCAGCTTTTATTTTTAAAGTAAATAATTTTTTTTTTTTAGTAAAATAACATCTTATTTTTTTCTAATAAAATAATATTCTAATATTTTTCAATAAAATAATATCTTATTATTTATCTTATTTTTTTAAAAAAGTAAAATCTTATATTTTTTTAAATTTTTTAACAATCTTTTACTTTTATTTTTCTATATATTCCAATCTTTAGGTTCTTCTCCATCCCTCTTTATGCAACTTAAAGATCTTGAAACTAACTTCGCCACTGATTTGATAAAGGACTTTTTAGAAGTTTAGATTTGTCAAATAACTGCAAAATAAAAGTCTTCAATTTTAAAAACACATTCAGGCGATTGTGCATGCAGCGCATTCTTAAGTTATCTTACATAGTTGCTGCGCAAACACTCAAACGTTCTACTACACGACACATGACAGCAAATTCTCCAGGCGGTGTGTTTAACCGTCCATTGTAGCCATGGAAGTTTCCACCTCTGGCGGGTTTGTTTTCTCCGGCGAGCTCTGCACCTCCGCGGTTGGTGTCTCAATGATATTGATGAGTGCATCAGGTCCGCGCAGCTTAATGGCGGCTTGGTTGTAGGCCTTGGCAGCTTCCTCAGCTGTGTCATGTGTTCCCAACCACAACCGTTTGCGTCTTGATGGGTCTCTTATCTCAGCAACCCATTTTCCCCATTGTCTCTGCCTCACTCCACGGTATTTCTTACCGGAGGAGGAGGATGCTTGCTGACTCGCCGGAGCTTTGCCTTTGCCGGTGGTGCCAGAGTTTCTCTTTTTGGCTTTGCGCCTCTCGAAAATAATCTCCCCCACGTACTTCTTTTGTCGTTGGCGGCGCATTGAAGAGTTGAAAGGTTGTTCTTCGTCGCTGGAGGAGTCGGTAGCATCGTTGTCCGTGAAAGTTATCCTCAACATCTTCGGGAATGGACGCTTAAATTCCGCTGGTATGACGTGCTTGTTGCGAATGATGTGGACAGTGCTCTTCACCTGTGGAGTAGACATGTTGGGAAAGGAACTTATGTGAGAGAGGAAATGAAAGAGTGAAATGAGAATGGAAAAGAGGGCTATTTATCATAATTATTTTAACTCTAAACAATCAAAAAAGGACAAAATGTAACTGCGTGAGTGATGCTGTATCTATGATTCAGAGTAATGCATGACAAGAGAGAGAGAGAGAGAGAAACAGAAAAGCCGGGGTTATGCTTTACGAAAAATGTGATGAACATCCGTTTAATTTGACAACGGACATAAGGACAAAGCTACATGAGCTATTCGTGTGATGTTACCCTTACCTTTTAAGTTTTCTTATTACTCTCCGTGAATCAAAATAGAAGAAGTAGAGATGCAAACATTGATACTAACGATGGAAGAGCACACCTAACCTCAATTTCCATCACAAGCTTACGATCAACCCCAATGTAAAAAATCAATTCAATACAAAAGTTTAAACTTTTTGGTTGAATTGGTTCTTTTTATGGTACAGAATCTCGGTATCCCGGGTTTAATTCTCATCACCCCTACCATCCCAAGTACAAACTTCTCTTCATTTTTCGGATCCAACTTTGCGTGCTGCCATTGATGATGAAGCAAATATATATAATCAAATCAGTGTTGCATAAACACGTTAGTCGCTTAGATAGTTGCAAAATTCTGCACTTGATTGAGAGCTGCCAAAATGGGCATGCATGATCTTGGATAGTGAAACTCTTAAAGGAGAAGAATGTGAAAGTGCTTTGCATGGAGTGTGAATATTTAGAATCTTGGAACAATATATATATATATGCCCTTTGGTGAGACAAAATGTTTCGACTTTATTTTTGCCTTTTCAAATGATATTTTTGCCCTATGTGCTTAAAGACTTCACCCCCGTATAAAGGTTCACAAAATCTGACAACCCTCGAATTCACATTTGTATTGTTAACCGAAGAAATCCTTGAAGGGATTCTCTCTAATTGTTTGTCTTTAGAGAAGCTAAGCATCATTGGGTGTAAGATGGATAAAGGACTTAAGATTCATAGTCAAAGTATTAAACTTTTAGAGCTTTCAGGGATGGTGATAAGCAAGATTGATGTATGTGCTTAGAACCTTAGTATTATAGAGCTTGATACAATGATCTATAAACCAATAGGGCTGGTTATTGACACCCCAAATCTTAAGGTTTTTCGATCTCGTTGTGATTTAGACTATGAAGGGGTGCATACTTTGGGGTTACGAAGAATTGTTTTGACATGAAGAGAAATTATGGAAATTTGCAGTGGTCTCTTGGTAAGTACTTCTTCTTTCTTTTTGAATTGACTTTCGTTTTTATGAAACAGTGTATGTATGTATGCATGAATTTATTCAATGACTTTCCTTTCGAAGCCGAGTCCCTTGTTTTTGGCTCAAAGTTCAAATATCTATGTTAAGCGCATAAGATTTCCCTCTATTTCCTTTTATATATTTTACTTTATGTCTCCGATTCATGGAGCTTACGGCCATGCCAATATATTTAAGAATTTGGTGACTCTCTGCGTCGATATAAATTTGAACACTATTGGAGATGCTATACCTCTTTGTTTCGTCCTCGGGTCATGCCTTTGTTTGCAGAATCTTAAAATTAATAACAAGGTATGTCTACTAATAAATATAATACTATTCATTCAGCCATGCTTACGTTACTTGATTTTGGTCTTCTTGTTTCTCATTCCCTCTTTACTATTATATACTTTGAAATAGATTACCTTCTTACATATTACTTTCCAAACTTGTTGGTTTCGTGCAACAGGTTATAGAAAATTTCGAATTAGATAATATTGGTTCTGAAAAATCTTCTGGGACTTGCAATCTCTTTCAAGATGGTCATCTGACATATCCCAATACCATGTTTTGGGAGAGGGCACTGTTTAGTGTGTGTCAGCTACAAATTGAAGACAGTTTATATAACTGGATATAAAGGAAAAGGGCTTGACATGGAATTTTTTAAGTACTTGATAACGAATTGTAGAATGATAGAGAGGATTACCATATGCTTGGATGATGCATGCATATGGAAAGGACTTGTAGCAACACTGTGTTTGCTATCAGTTTCAAGAGCCTCCAAAAATCTATCCATCACTCTGAAACCTGGTAAGGAGTGCATGGCAAAGGTTGGTGATAGTTTGGGAAATTGGATCTCATCTCTGAAACTGAACTAATGGTGTGATTACAGATGATCATATATAATATATTTTTAAATGTAATTGGATTTGAACCATTGATAGCTTAGACTGCTTACATTTTGCTTTTTTTATTGTGTTTTTTGGTTAATGTACGTACATTATTTTTGTATGTTTAAAATGGCATTTTTTTGAAATGTGGATTTTTGAATACTCTCGAAAAGGAAAATATCTCGTTCGAATTTGAAATAATCTTCGTCCATCATAAAATTTTGGATAAAGTTTAAATATTCTCCATATGGTTCACTAATCTACTTTGTGATTGTTTTTCTTCTATCTAAATTTTGATTTATAAATCGAAATATGTCATACAAAGCATATAATCTAACTTTTTTCTTCCGTAAATCTGCGAAATGAATAATGTTACCGTGTTAAATTAAATGAACAGCTTATACATTTTAAATAACGTTTAGGCTAAAACCTTGTTTTTTTAAGATAAAAAAAAATTAATGCATCATTTGTTTATGTTGAATATTAAGAAAAAATTAATTAAAAAAATATTTAGATTTAAATTATAACTTACTTAAATTATGAAATAAAAAAAAAATAAAAAAAAAGACAAAGTTGAACACATGTTTTAAGTGGTACTTATTTGAACTGCTCGACCACAAGTCCTTATTTTCTTCCCCAAGTATCGAACATAACGATGATCTCGAGTGGGATATATCTTGTTTATATTTTTCAAATAAGAAATTGCATTTGGCTAAAATATGCATTTTACAAATTTTCTTATTCCTGTGTAGAGAGTTAACTATTCATTTAATAGTGAGCTGTCGTGGAATAAGAGCTAACTCTATTTTTTCAGGGTGAAGTACCTAGCTATATAGGTGCTCCACAAGGCAGAGGCATGGATCAAAGCTCTAAAAAAGTATCGGCGAGTACTATCTCAGATATGGCTGGTAGAGAGGGGAATGTGTAAGGGCTGTGATTCTAGAATTCGGCAGAGCAACAAGTGATGAATGAAAGATGTCTCTTTAAATGAGGAAGAGGAATATATATAAGTAGGAATTATTCTCTCATGCTATGTGATAGAGTGAGAGTCCAATTGTATTAGCCATTATCTCATTATTGTCAATGAGAATGTGCATCACTATATGTAAGTGGTGAGATGTCTTGGGAGTGAAGGATTCTCTGCATTGAGATTTATATGCTCAGTATGGAAAAGTACGGGTGTGACCCCTTATGTGCCTTCGCAAACCAATCCGTATATATTAAAATGTGAAAGCTAGTCCAAAACAAACTGTTGGGCTTTTCCTTTTCAACGTTGCACAAGGCTCAATGTTACGATTGTGGGCTCAAGAAACCTTAGGTCCCACTTTTGACATTCTAGAAAATTTTCTCCTCTCCTATATAAGCTTGTGTTATGTGAGAGATTAGGGTTAGACAATTTTTAGAGAACTTCTAAGGAGAAGCTTGAGCGTTAGACCGTCATAGGAAAATTTGAGAGAATACCATTATTGTAGGTGAGGTTTGAGTGTACCATAATTTGTTTGTGAAGTTTGTAACCCATTATCTACATAGTTGAAGTTTTATTTTGGACTATCGTCTCAAGGGTTTTTACTTCTTCACATTGGAGAAGGTTTTCTCACGTTAAATGTAAGAACCCGCACTGTTAAATTAGGAATTTGAATAATTTAATATTGAGTTTAAGGAATAAGTCCATAATTGACTTTGAATAATTATGTGAAGACTTAAATAATAAATATAAGGGCTTTATAATGCTTAAAGCCGCTTTTCTGATGAAAAGTGCAGATACCGGTTCTGCTTCATGGTATAAGTGCGTACCGGTGAAGTATCTCGAAAAATTATAATAAGTATATGAATATTCCTAGAATAATATTTAGGACTGGTATATCAAATTTGGAGTCGAAATAATGAGAAATGATGTCAAAACTAATACCGACTGCGTATAAAACGCGTACCGGCAAAGTGCTGCGAAAATTATAATAAAAATATGAGAAATCCTAGAAAAATGGCTAGGTTCAGAATCTGAAGTTATAAGTTAAAATGATTAGCGGAGCTATTAGTGCTAATACAGTGAAGTTAAACTTAATGAGATTATATATATATATATATATATAAGAGGGTACAAGATTCTAGGTCAGAATTTCCTATTCCCACATGCCTCCATTTCTGAAACTTGGTGTCCCCCAACTTGTCACCTTCCTCTCTTCATCTTGTGAGCTCAAGTGATCACCTTTTCTCCAAGTTTCTCCATTTAATCACCATAGATGTTGTGAGCAAACCTTGGGAGGTAGTAGAGCACCACATTCTGAGTTGTGTGCAGCCTCTGTTTAGAGTGTGTGAGGGCTGACTTCTTGAGTGTTGAGGTGTGAGCCATTTCCTTGATGTGTGATGGTGCAAGAAGCCATTTTGTGTAATAAAGAACCAATCTTATGAACCATTTTCATGGTCTCTTGGTAGCAGTACTATATAGTGGCACAAGAAGCTTCAAGCCACTGCCTGTTCTTTGTTTTGAGCTTTTGGGTAAGCACCACCACCTTTGCTCTTGAGTTTCTATTGAAAGAATGAACCTTGATGCATGTAATAAGTGGAACTTGATAACTTAAGGGTTGGTAAGGTATAACACACCTAAAAACACATGATTGAACGTCTGGAACCCTTAAAAATGATGTCTTGGAGGGATATCTTCACGACATGCAAAACTGCATTCTGTCGCGAAATATCTGGATATGATATCCGGATATGGGGTTTGTAATATCCGTATATGGATATCCGGATATGCCCCCAACAAATATCCAGATATTTTGGGAATTTCGAGTTGTGCACTGTTCTGTCCAAACAGAAGTGTGGATTGGGTTTCTGGACCCATGGTTGGTTAATGTGAACCTCTGTAATAAGTTAACTAAGTCAGAATCACTTAGATTAAAGGCTTATGGCTTTGGAGAAGCCTAAGGGCATGAAACGAAAAAGGAAACGTTGTCTGTAACACCCTGTGTATACCCGATTTGTTATCATATCATCGTATTAAGCAGCGCTTAATTAAAATGTGGAACTAACTTTTTACTTTCAATTATAACGTCATTATTATTACCCAAGTTGATTACTTAATTCATTTTCAAAACATTGCCTGTATGTGATTGCAAATAAACAGCTATCTACACTGAATAACCTCATAATATAAATAAGGGTGTTTCTAGTCACGAAACTACAACACGTAGACCGGAAAAATCCTGATAGTTTATACAACTCAAAGCTACAAGCATAACTAACATCAATGTGGCATGGATAACCCACATGCTCACCAAATAAGGCAACAAAGCCCAACAGAGTCTCAAATCATATAACAATATAAAGACAACAAAATATAAGTCGGCATCCAAGCAGATCAGCATAACATGCATAAACAGTCAACTAAGCTCTGGCCTCCTACCTCCCGAGGTATCAGTCTCCAAGTTACCTGAACCTGAAAATGTGCCCCAAATGTGGGGTGAGATCTCTAAACAGAAATCTCAGTAAGACAAGGGTCCTCAAGGATTTCTCAACCCTAAGCTCACTTACATGTGCAATATAAGTTCTAAAAGCAGTATAATAATATAAGTTCCAAAATCAGTGCAATGCAGCATAATATCATGTCATGTGTGTCAAAATCCTACTGACCAGAGAACATGCAGGAATTACATACGTCTATAACCTACAATCAGTGCAAGACGCCACTTGCACCCACCCACAGAATCAACATCTTGTATGACGCCACATACTCAGACTTACCGTCTAGGTGGAACAACACATGCATATCATAAAGCACTTGCACTTAACAGCTCAACGACATTTCAAATATCAATACATGAAAACACATCATGCATATAAACCATCCGTCCATTCGGTATGGTGGAACCAACAATGGTTAAACTGAGGACACGAAAGCTTAACTCGCAATCTAACTATCCAATCAAGAGTCCAACCAAGTCCAAGATCCACAAACAGAACTCTCACAGTCTGTTTATACCAACAATCATATCAATATTCAGGTTCTAATAGTCTATGACATAAAGACCACGTTTTCCTTTTACGTTTCATGTCATTAGGCTTCTCACAAAGCCATAAGCCCTTAATCTCATTGATTCTGACTTAGATTAATTATTACAGAGGTTTAACTTAACCAATCTAGGGTCCACAAACCCAAAATACAGTTATGTATGCAGAAACAGTCACTGACACGAAATTTTCAGAATATCAGGATATTTGTCGGGGCCATATCTGGATATCCATATCCGGATATCTCCAACCTCATATCCGAATATCCATATCCGGATATCATATCCAAATATTTCGCGACAGAATGCAGTTCTGCTTTTTTGCGAAGATATCACTCAAAGGTTAAACTTTTAGCATTATTATACGTCCAAGAATCCATATTCAGGCATATATAGGTCAGTACACATACTAGTTTCTTAACCAATTCATTAACATGCCAAGAAAACTCATGATCAAGGTAAGGAATGTGTTAGAATATTAGATATGATATGATTAGATATGATTGGATTCTGTCTTATCCGTAAATAGTCTGACTGTATTAGGATTAGGTTTGGGCCTTACACTTAAGCCCATTAGGGTCTCTATATATTGTAACTCCCTGACACAGATCAATACACATTGTATTCTTTTACATTTAACTTGGTATCAGAGCTCTTTCGTTTTAGGAACCCTCGCTTCCGCTCAGAAACCTTGTTTTTTGCTTTAAAAACCTAAGCCCACTGCTTAGGAGTCCTCTTTCTTGCCGTGCGTCCTTCCGACAAGCCTTCTAGGGCTGTAAACAGCCTATGAGTGATTTTTCCAAACGCGTCAGCACCTCCGAATACCGTGTGATGAGTCCGAATATCAAGTCTTCATCTCCTCCTGTGAGAAATTCTCCCAATATCATCTCTACCAATATTGGGTCCATTACCTCTTCAAAATTGAAGGGATCTGTTAATTACAAGAACTGGGCCACCTCTGTTCGAGTTTGGTTCTTTGGACAAGGATATGGGAACCATCTCACAACTAAGTCTACTGATGTCCCTGAGGAGGACAAGTCTGATTGGGAAAAGATTGACAACCAGCTTCTGAGTATCCTCTGGCAATCCATTGATCCGATCGTCTTGGATATCTTTTATTCCTTTCAAACTTGCACTGAAGTATGGGAGGAAGCAAAAAACCTCTACACTAATGATGTTCAGCAACTCTATTTCATCATCTCCCAGTTTATGGAATTGAGCAAATCATCTGACATTCAGATGGAGACATATATTGGCAAGAGTCGCTCTTTGATGCAGGCATATTTGGATATGCTGCCTTACCCTACTGATGCTACTGCATATCGGAAACAGGTGGAACGTCTCTTTATGGTTGCCACACTTTCTGGCCTTCCCGAAGAATATGATAATGTCCGTGATACTATCTTGACTAGTGGGGAGCCTGATCTATCCATGACGTATCAGCGTCTTCTGAATTTGAATAAGAAATCTGCTCCTGCATCGTCTTCTGCTGTTGATTCTACTGCTCTAGTTTCCCGTACTGATTTTCGCGAGAATATTGGAGGTGGACGTGGTCGTGGTAGAGGCCCAGGAGGCCCAGGAGGTCCAGTCGGACGTGGTCAGCGACCTCGTTGTCATTACTGTCAGCAACTTGGTCATTATGAGGAACGCTGCTACACAAAGTATCCTCACATGCGACCTTCTTTTGCTGCTAATATAGCTCAATCGGATACTGCTTCAAATGGTACAGTCTCTCTCTCATCTGAAGAATATGTAGCATTCCATGCCCTTCTCAGGAAGTCCTCTCCTCAATCTCAGGCTTCCGCTTCAGAAACTGGTAATCCTGTTGCTTGTGTTTCTCATTCTGCATCACTTGGTCCTTGGATATTTGACTCAGGTGCTACTGATCACCTCTGTGGTAATAAGGAACTCTTTTCTTCCCTTACATATTCTGAAAATTTACTCTCTTTTACTCTTGCTGATGGAACTAAGGCCCCCGTTCATGGGATTGGACAAATCTGTCCAACCTCCTCATTGACCTTGACATCTGTCTATTACATTTCTCACATCCCTTATAACTTAATATCTGTTAGTAAATTGATCAATTCTCTTAATTGTATTGTCACATTCTCAAACCAATCTATTTCTGTGCAGGACCCGGGTACGGGGAAAATGATTGGAGTGGGCCGTGAGTCACGGGGTCTGTTCTACCTTGATGTGTCGAGTCCTTCAGTTGCTTGTTCTCTCACAGAATCTCCACAACTCATCCACAGTCGTCTTGGGCATCCTAGTCTTGCGAAATTGCAGAAGATGGTTCCTCTTTTATCCGGTCTTCAAACTTTAGATTGTCAGTCATGTCAGCAAGGAAAGCACATCCGCTCCTCCTTTGCTAATCGTGTCAATAAGCGAGCTGATGCTCCTTTTTCAATTATTCATTCAGATGTTTGGGGTCCTAGTCGAAGTGTGTCTGTTTTAGGGTTTCGGTATTTTGTTACCTTTATTGATGATTTCTCCCGTTGTACTTGGATTTATTTAATGAAAAACCGTTCTGAGTTGTTTTCTATTTATCAAAGGTTTTCTGCTGAAATTCATACTCAATTTGGTGCTTCTATTCGTATTTTACGTAGTGATAATGCTAAGGAATATGTTTCTGTTGACTTTTCTCATTTCCTAGCCACACATGGTACTTTACACCAAACCACTTGCCCTCACACTCCACAACAAAATGGAGTAGCTGAACGTAAGAATAGACATCTCATTGAGATTGCCAGGACTCTTCTTATTCACATACATGTTCCTCTTCACTTCTGGGCTGATGCAGTCCTTGCTTCTTGCTTTCTCATCAACTGCATGCCTTCATCTGTGCTTAATAATGATATTCCTCATAACTTATTGTTTCCGGATGTTCCTCTCTTTCCTCTATCCCCACATGTTTTTGGTTGTACCTGTTTTGTTCATGATCTCACTCCTGGTAAGGATAAGTTAACATCCAAAGCCTTTAAATGCATTTTTCTGGGTTATTCTCATCTTCAAAAGGGTTATCGCTGTTACTCTCCTGATCTCAAGCGTTACTTAGTTTCAGCTGATGTCACCTTTCTTGATCAACAACCCTTTAATTCTATCCCATCACCATTGTCACAGGTTGATCATGTTCTTCCTGTTCCTTTTCTTGACTTGTCTTTGCTAGATGCAGGTGCTTCTACTCCAGATAAGCAATCACCTATTGCTCCAGTACCTGAGAACCGTCCACTTCTCACTTATCAGCGTCGTAACACAGTACCTCCAGTCGACTCGACCCCTGCTGACTCATTGCCCCCTGCAGTTGATTCTTCCCCTCCGGATCCTTCACCAGAGGCTCTTCCCATTGCTCAAAGAAAAGGTACACGTACTACTCGTAACCCTTATCCTCTTTATACCTTCTTGAGCTATGATCGTCTTTCTCCTCCTCATTTCACCTTTGTTTCTAGTCTTTCTTCTGTTTCTATTCCTAAGACCACATGTGAAGCACTTTGCCATCCAGGATGGCGCCAAACGATGCTTGATGAGATGACCGCACTTCATACCAATGGCACTTGGGACCTTGTTTCTGCTCCTCCAGAGAAGTCTATAGTTGGTTGTCGCTGGGTGTTTACTGTGAAAGTTGGACCTGATGGCCATGTTGATCGTCTCAAGGCACGCCTAGTTGCCAAGGGTTTTACTCAAATATTTGGTCTTGATTATAGCGATACATTCTCTCCAGTCGCTAAGATGGCATCCGTCCGCCTATTTCTTGTCCTTGCTGCTGTTCGTCACTGGCCACTCCTTCAACTTGACATCAAAAATGCCTTTCTTCATGGTGATTTACAAGAAGAAGTTTACATGGAGAAACCACCTGGTTTTGTTGCACAGGGGGAGTCTGGGAAGGTATGTCGTCTTCGAAAATCCTTATATGGTCTCAAGCAGTCTCCTCGAGCATGGTTCAGTCGCTTTAGTTCTGCTGTACAGGCGTTTGGCCTAATTCGCAGTAAAGTTGACCATTCTGTATTCTATAGGATTACATCTCCTAACAAGTGCATCTATTTGTTAGTCTATGTTGATGACATCATCATCACCGGAAGTGATCAAGACGGAATCCGTCAGTTAAAACAACATTTATTCAGTGCATTTCAAACAAAGGACCTTGGGAAGCTGCGTTACTTCTTGGGAATTGAGGTGGCGCAATCTAGACAGGGCATTTCTATCTGTCAAAGGAAGTATGCCTTGGATATCCTAGAAGAGACTGGTATGTTGGGGTGTAAACCAGTTGATACACCCATCGATCCTAATGTTAAGTTATTGCCCAGACAAGGGGAGCCGTTATCTGATCCTGGACGTTATCGAAGGCTGATTGGGAAGATCAATTATCTTACTGTGACTAGGCCAGATATTTCTTTCGCTGTCAGTATGGCCAGTCAGTTCCTTGATTCCCCTTGTGATTCACATTGGGATGCTGCTGTGAGGATCCTCCGATACATCAAAGGAGCACCAGGAAAAGGTTTGTTGTATTCGGATCAGGGAAATACAGAAATTTGTGGTTACTCAGATGCCGATTGGGCATGATCACCCTCGGACAGACGCTCTACTTCTGGTTATTGTGTCTTCTTCAGAGGAAACTTAATCTCATGGAAAAGCAAGAAACAACCTGTTGTTTCCCAATCTAGTGCAGAAGCTGAGTATCGTGCAATGGCAAATACTACCTGTGAGTTGATCTGGTTAAAGCAGTTGATTCAGGAGCTTTATCTTTGTGAACAGAAACAACCCATGACACTCATCTGTGATAATCAAGCTGCGCTACATATATCCTCTAATCATGTTTTTCATGAGAGGACCAAACATATAGAGATTGATTGTCACTTCATTCGGGAAAAGATTCAGTCAGGAGAAATCAAGACAGCTTTTGTCAACTCGTCTAATCAACTAGCAGATGTTTTCACTAAAGCTCTTAGAGGTCCTCGGGTTGAATACATTTGTAACAAGCTTGGTGCTCATAATATATACGCACCAGCTTGAGGGGGAGCGTTAGAATATTAGATATGATATGATTAGATTTGATTAGATATGATTGGATTCTGTCTTATCCGTAAATAGTCCGAAAAATCACCTCCTTCAAGGCACGTTTAGTTGCCAAGGGTTTTACTCAAATCTTTGGCCTTGATTATAGCGATACATTTTCTCCGGTCGCTAAGATGGCGTCAGTCCGCCTCTTTCTTGCCCTTGCTGCTGTTCGTCACTGGCCACTCCTTCAACTTGACATCAAAAATGCCTTTCTTCATGGTGATTTACAAGAAGAAGTTTACATGGAGCAACCACCTGGTTTTGTTACTCAGGGGGAGTCTGGAAAGGTGTGTCGTCTTCAGAAATCCTTATATGGTCTCAAGCAGTCTCCTCGAGCATGGTTCAGTCGCTTCAGTTCTGCTGTTCAGGCGTTTGGCTTAATCCGCAGTAAAGTTGACCATTCTGTGTTTTATTGGATTACATCTCCTGATAAGTGTATCTATTTGTTAGTCTATGTTGACGACATCATTCTCACCGGAAGTGATCAAGACGGAATTCGTCAGTTAAAACAACATTTGTTTAGTACATTTCAAACAAAGGACCTTAGGAAGCTGCGTTACTTCTTGGGAATTGAGGTGGCGCAATCCAGACAGGGCATTTTTATCTGTCAAAGGAAATATGCCTTGGATATCCTAGAAGAAACTGGTATGTTGGGGAGTAAACCAGTTGATACACCTATGGATCCTACTGTCAAGTTATTACCCAGACAGGGGGAGCCGTTATTTGATCCTGGACGTTATCGGAGGCTAATTGGGAAGCTCAACTATCTTACTGTGACTAGGCCAGATATTTCTTTCGCTGTTAGTACGGCTAGTCAGTTTATTGATTCCCCTTGTGATTCATATTGGGATGCTGCTGTGAGGATCCTCCGATACATCAAAGGAGCACCAGGAAAAGGTTTGTTGTATTCAGATCAGGGAAATACAGAAATTTGTGGTTATTCAGATGCTGATTGGGCAGGATCACCCTCGGACAGGCGCTCTACTTCTGGCTATTGTGTCTTCTTTGGAGGAAACTTAATTTCGTGGAAGAGCAAGAAACAACCTGTTGTTGCTCGATCTAGTGCAGAAGCTGAGTATCGTGCAATGGCAAATGCTACCTGTGAGTTAGTCTGGTTAAAGCAGTTGATTCAGGAGCTTCATCTTTGTGAACAGAAACAACCCATGACACTCATCTGTGATAATCAAGCTGCGCTACATATATCCTCTAATCCTGTCTTTCATGAGAGGACCAAACATATAGAGATTGATTGTCACTTCATTCGAGAAAAGATTCAGTCAGGAGAAATCAAGACTGCTTTCGTCAACTCCTCTGATCAACTAGCGGATGTTTTCACTAAAGCTCTTAGAGGTCCTCGGGTTGAATACATTTGTAACAAGCTTGGTGCTCATAATATATATGCACCAGCTTGAGGGGGAGTGTTAGAATATTAGATATGATATGATTAGATATGATTGGATTCTGTCTTATCCGTAAATAGTCTGACTGTATTAGGATTAGGTTTGGGCCTTACACTTAAGCCCATTAGGGTCTCTATATATTGTAACTCCCTGACACAGATCAATACACAACGTATTCTTTTACATTTAACTGAATGCATACCAAGCTTCCAAAACAGAAAAGGAATGCTCTTGGAGCTCACTATGCAGTTCCCAAGGTTCTGACTTCAAGATGCACAAAAATATGTAGCAAGGTTGGCCCTTTCTTCACAAAGTTCACCACTTGGAACTTCAACAACCAAGGAAAAGGCTCCAACACCACAGCCCAAGAACTCACCCCCCTCACTCTCACTAGACAGCAACCAACACTCAAAAATGATGCAACTTTCCCACTCACAATGATAGTTCACACTCACCCAAGGTGTTTTGATGAAGAAAATGGAAGGAAAGGTGGTCACTTGTGCTCCTTTTTGGAGGAGGAAGAAGATGGCAAGGTCGCTGCTCAAAGGCTCCAAAAAATGCTACGTAGAAATGCTAAAATCTGACCTAGGATCATGTGCCATCCCTATTTATAAGTGTATTAATTTTAATCACACTGTATTAGCACTAATAGCTACGCTTATCATTTTAATCCCAAACTTTGGATTCTGAACCTAGCCAATTTTCTAAGATTTGCCATTTTTTATTTTATTTTTCGCAGCACTTTGCCGGTACGCACTTTTACGTAGCCGGTAACAGTTCGGACACCAGTTCTCATTATTTTGACTTCAAACTTTGTATTCCAGTCATATATTATTCTAGTGATATTGATGCTCATCGGCAAGTGTACCGATCGCACAAGTAATATAGAAAGTAAGTAAAGTATCGTCTCCACAGGGATTGGGTCGAATATCAATTAATCGTTCCTTTCAAGAATGGAAGAGTTCAAAAAGGTTTTGACAAATATTGTCGGTTTGTGTAAAATTGAGAACTTAAAATAAAGACTTGTTTTTGAATTTTTAATCATGAGAAAAAGACAATAAAAATGAGAATTGATTTGTAAAAATGAGAAAAGTATTGTAGCTAGAGCGCACTCACCTTATGATCCCCACTTATTAATTTGGATTGATTTACAACATTCATTTATAAAATTACTCAGATAAATTTTTATCTAAAATAATTAGTTAAATCCCAATCCCTTGGCAATTTAACCCTTTAATCTCAATTGGAATCCTAATCCCTTAGCAACCCCTCATGAAAATTAAGCAATGAACTCAATAATTTAGGAATCCGCAATTCAATACACATCTATTCCTAGCATGCATACGAACCGTTATCCTACCCCCTTTCAGGATGAAAACCCCAATATCCCTATCTAGGGTTCTAACCCTCAGACTATTATCAACTATTAGAGTGATCAATTCTAATAAAGACAATATAAATTACGAACAGGGTAGAGATAAAGATAATTATATAAACGAAGAATTATAAATCAATCCAGCGTAAAAAAGGGTTCACATAGGGTTTGTGACCCTAACTACAATAAAAAGAAACTAGCCAAGCATAATCATGGCTAAAAATAATCCAATATTCAAAAGCATAAAATTTAAGGAGAAAGGAGAAGAAGAACTTGATCCCAAGAATCCTCTCTCAGCACCGCCGTCGTCTCTCTTCAAAAGAATAGGTCTCCAGGGTTCTGTTAAGAGGATATATTTATAACCTTGCTTCTTTCTTCCAAAATTACCCTTCGCGAAGCACGGTCAAATTTCCCGCAAACCGGCGCTAGTTGGCGCGGGTTTGGCGCAAGTTTGCGCCGCGCCTCTGTCTGATATAAAAAATTGGAACCGGATTCTCGAAAAGTGGAGCCAGTTGGCGCCATAGTGGCGCTACTTGGCATGGAATGGCGGTACTTGGCTTCATGGCGCCACTTTGCTTCACTTGGCGCTGGTTGGCATGGTGGCGCTAGTTTGCGCCATTCTGGCGCCAACTAGCGCCAATTCTCTGGACTTTGGCCTATGCGACATGATGTAACATGGAACTTTTCTGTGTGTGGAGTCGTGTTAACAAGCTTTTTATAATTTGTAATTTTCACTCCTCTTTTTCCTGTAAAAACACAACCAAAAGGTGAATATTATTGACATAGAAAGAATCAATATAAATAGAAAATATTTATTTAAATTGCTCTCTTATGAATCAATTCTTATCAATTTTAACACAGAAAAACCACACTTGCCAGAGACACATCAAATCATTCCCAGATTTAAACGTTGTTGTCCCCAGCAATGTACAAGACTCAATTCCGGAAATATTCAATTAATCCAACATAACATTCCAGAGATACTCTCAGACACAATATGCTATGCATTCCTGACTCAACATCATAAACTCCCAATAATGTCATCAGCTTCTTAAAGATGCAAGTCTACATTGATTACCCCTCACACAGATAATAATAATATTCACTCAACACTCAGTGTTTAAGGGTATCATGAGCACTCAATTAATCAAAGCTATAACACTACCATAGGCTTGGTCATATGCTCAAAAGTTCTTAAAAATGAAGAATCAAACACATGCATCAATTGATCAAAAGGACTTCACAGGTTGTAACTTGGTCGGGGTAACAGGTAGGAAAATATGGATAGTAGCTCAAACAACAATGAGATTGAAAAATTAAATTTATTTCACTTTAACACATTCAACTCAATGATTTTGCTCCACTAACATTCCCACAGAATTTTGGGAATTAATTCCTTCCAGCCACTTTTTACTCTTTTCCTTTTTCTTGCTTTCTTTTCTTTTTCTTTTATAAGGGCATATATGAATTTTTCATCCCTTAATTACTTGACCTTTGTGGAGTTTACCTCAATTTCTTTATTTTATTTTTAACACATTCAGTGATTCAATCTCAATCAAGGTAAGTCATATGGACATAGGCTAAGCCATAATTCAGGAACATGTCATTTATCAACAAATAAGTTCAGGCTCAAAGGGGCTAGCAAGGGAAAATTTCACACAGGTGGGCTATTTTGGCCATAAGCTAATAAGAACAAAATGCCTTTATCATATCAATCAATGCATGCATAACAGAGAAACAGATCAAGTTTTAGAGTATTACAACAGTGAGGCCTCTCAACAAAAATTTCAGTGCTTAGGCTCAAACCTCACAGTTATGGTATCAATGCAGACTCAAGAAAATTGACCTCAGACATTATCAGAATTTCACAATATTAATTCAGACAAACAAGCAATCATGCAATCCAATTATGCCTATGCAATGTCATTCCAGAAAGTCATACAATATATTCCAAGAATTCAGTCAAACATATCAACTATATAAGCACATTTAAACCTGAGAATTGCTTGAAACATTTTTTTTTAAGATATAGCACGCAAAATAACTATAAAAATAACTAAGAAAATTAAAAGAGTTAGAATATCTCCCCTGATAAAAGAATTGCAGTTCTAAGGTGCAAGCCTACCATTCCCAGATTTAGAGAATTGCTGTCCTCAGCAATAATTAGACCACAAGAAGGAAGAAAAACCTGCACAATAGAACAAACAGTGGCATATAGGATAAACTATAATGCGCACATTAAAACATCAGAACGAGATATACCAACACAAAACAACTAAAAATACGAAACAGAAAAATAAACTAATATACAAAATATCCGTTAGCAAGGAGATATCAATCATCCATGTCATCCCCCTCAGCAGCGTGGGATGACTCAGCAAATGGAGGATCTAGTGGTGCTGGATGCCTTGGTGTGTGAGACCATCATTCCCAGATTTGGTCCAAACCAAGAAGCCATGTTAAGAACTCTTTGAAGCATTGATTTTTCCGAGAGATAGAGTCTCGGTGTCTCTTGTCAAACTTCAGCTTCCGGTGTCTCTTCCAACTCGTATCAACGAGTTTGATCACCTCCTTTCTCAGTACCTTCTTCATTATAGGATGAATCCTCCCTTGAGGTTTTCTCTCATGTTTTTCATCATCCTCATTGAGAATTTTGTTGGTATGGGAAAGGGATCTTTATTTTTCAATTCGGTTTCCTCTTCCTTCAGTGCTTCAATCACCGCCTCCTTATTACCAAGAAGTTATGTTGAAGAGTTTCAGCAAGCTCTTTCAACTCTATTTTTGGGGCACCATCTTCTTTACCCACTTGCTCTAAAACATCAAGTTTAAAACAATCGCCTTTGTCAGAAGATTGTTTCATAGAGTCAAAGACGTTGATGGTAATTGTCTCATCATTTATCCTTAACTCAAGCTTTCCATTTTCAACATCAATCATGGCCCGAGCAGTGGCCAAGAAAGGTCTACCCAGCAAAAGAGGCATCTCAGCTCCCCCTTCCATGTCCAACACTACAAAATCAGCAGGAAAGATGAACTTGTCCACCTTTACAAGAACATCTTCAAAAATACCACTAGGCTTCCTCAAAGACTTATCAGCAAGTTGAAGAGATGCCAAAGTGGGCTTCAACTCGGTGATCCCCAAGGATTTACAAACAGAAAGGGGCATCAAATTAATGCTAGCCCCAAGATCGCATAATGCTCTGCCAATTTTAGTGTTCCCAATTTCAATAGGAATTTTGAAGCTCCCTGGATCATGACGCTTAGGCGGGAACTTCTTTGTAATAATAGCACTACACTCCTCAGTGAGTGTCACCGTTTGGCACTCTTGCAGCTTATGCTTTCTTGATAACAAGTCCTTCATGAACTTAGCATAATTTGGCATGCAAGCAAAAGCTTCAGCAAATGGAATGTTGACATGAAATTTCTTGAATATATCAAGAAATTTGTCATAATATTGCTTCTGAGCATCCTTCTTGAATCTTTCAGGATAAGGTGCCATGGCCCTCACATATTCGGGACTCAATTCATGCTTCTTCTTTTCCACTGGCTTCACCACTTCAACAGGTTTTTCAATTTCTTTTTCTTTTTCTGGCTCACCTGCAGTGTCTAGCTTTTCTTTAACCTCAGGAGATGAAGTATTTTTCCACTTCTAATTGTGATGGCCATACAATCTTCCCTCGGATTGGTGACTATGTTACTAGGGAAGGTGCCTGGAGTTCTATCAGCAATTTGCTTAGCCAGTTGGCCAATTTGAGTCTCCAAATTTCTGATAGAAGCCTGTATGTTCTTGGTATTGGCCCTTGTCTCCTCCATGAAAGCACTAGAGTGTTGAGCCATTTGTCCAACTAACCTCTCCAAATCAGAGGGTTCGTTAGCTGGAATTGGTGGAGGCTGCAGATAATTATTAGACTTGAAATCAAGTCCAGTTCCCTGTACTCTCCTCTGAAAATTATTGCCTCCAGAAGGATAATTCTGATTCCTAGGGATGTTTTGTGGCTGAGGTCTCTGATCATACCAAACGCCATTAACATGCACTTGTTGAGGAGGATCATCAGATAGCAAGGTAGGACATTCATTAGATTCATGACCTTCCTTGCAATATTCACAAATAACAGCAGCAGCTTTAGTCTGAATACCAGCAAGCTGCATCTTGTCAAGCCTTGAGGTCAAATTTGCTATCTGCTGAGATAACAAATTGTTTTCAGCCAGCGACGCATCATTACCTTCCAGTTGAAGGATTCCTCTCTTAGGCTTGGATGACAGCACTTCATTTTCATCGGCAGCCATCCTCTCAATCAATTCAAGAGTCGCATTTGCTCTCATTGACTTAATGCTACCACCTGCTGCACCATTCAGAACCATCCGGATTTCCGGTTTACAACTGTTGAAGAAGATCTGGACCTGATCACCATTGGTCATGGGGTAATGAGGACACCTCCTCATTAGATCTTTGAACCAGTTCCAGGCTGCACACAAAGTTTCACCCTCAGCTTGAGTGAAATTGGTGATATCATTCACCTTTTGATTGTATCTTTCCATCGAGAAGAACTCCGCAAAGAACTTATTTGATAAATTTTCCCATGAGGGAATACTTCTCGCAGGCTGCCTCTCCAACCAATTCAAAGCTTTTCCTTTAAGAGCAAAAGGAAACAGTCTCAGCCGGACTGCATCATTGGACACTTGAGGATGTTTAGTCGAGTCACAGATCATCAGGAATCTGTTTACGAACCTATGAGGGTCTTCATCATCCTCTCCACCAAACTGAGCTCTCTCCACCAGTCGAATATTATCAGACTTGAGCTCCCAATTATTGTTGCCAACTTCAGGATGGACAATACTTGAATTGGGCCTTTTAAATAGTGGCGTCAGAATAGTGTCCATGAGTGGATTGTCTTCTTCATTGTTCCCTGCCATGATGTGTGTTTCTTCAGACAGAATTTCTAACTCGTCGAATTCAAGTTTCTTCCGAGCAAATCTCCTGTTTCTCTTTTCAGTTTTTGTAATCTCCAAATCAAGTGGAAATTCTGGCTCTTTACCTCGCATACAACTCAGAAAAGAGATTAGTAGCACTGTTCAAGAAACACAAAGAAATCAAAAAGTAAAAATAAAATAAAAATCCAATCTTAAAAATCAAAATTACTTGATATAAGAAACGCCAATCCCCGGCAACGGCGCCAAAAACTTGATGCTCACCGGCAAGTGTACCGATCGCACAAGTAATATAAAAAGTAAGTAAAGTATCGTCTCCACAGGGATTGGGTCGAATATCAATTAATCGTTCCTTTCAAGAATGGAAGAGTTCAAAAGGGTTTTGACAAATATTGTCGGTTTGTGTAAAATTGAGAACTTAAAATAAAGACTTGTTTTTGAATTTTTAATTATGAGAAAAATACAATAAAAATGAGAATTGATTTGTAAAAATGAGAAAAGTATTGTAGCTAGAGCGCACTCACCTTATGATCCCCACTTATTACTTTGGATTGACTTACAACATTCATTTATAAAATTACTCGAATAAATTATTATCTAAAATAATTAGTTAAATCTCAATCCCTTGGGAATTTAACCCTT